>NC_056728.1:1114163834-1114251334 GCF_019279795.1 Protopterus annectens
ATAGGAGAGAGACCCTCCTATGTATATAAAACTGGGGTAAACATAAACATAAAAGAAGAACACACAGATTAACAAGTATGATGGTACTATAAAGTGTCGATCCTGTTCACAATGTTGCTGTTTAGTAGATTGTAAAATGTTTATTTTAGAAAATACTCTTAAAACAAAAGTAGAATTTGTTAAGGGTAGCTGTCACACATCAAGTGTCATATACCTTGCACTGTAAGTACAAAAATAAATTCCACCACAACTAAGAGGCCGTAGTTAGCAAAAGAAAGATTTGTTCATTTGTAATGAACTGATTACTCCTATAAACAATGAGGAGTAATACAAACCTGAAAATTAAATTTTCCTAGCACTATTCTAAACTAGAAGACAGCACCACAGTCTGTATAGTTGATGTGTAGAAATTGACCTGTTTATGCTTTAACTGAACTTTCTTGACTATAGTCTTTTTTAAAAAAACTTAATTAGTTTAATTGAACAATTGATTATGTTAATTGCTACCATAATTAATCAATTATAAGAAAGTTTTGAGTATATAACAGGTTGTTTTTTCTGCTTTTATCAACAAATTATAATTTTGTCTTTAGGATGCCCAGGAGAAAAAAGATGGACTTAATCCTTTATTGGATCTGTAAATTTGAAGCTTTCAACAATAAGATAAAAACATTAGAGAATGTATGTTAGACTAATAGTTGAATATTTTAGTCCCATTGAGAATGAACTATTTTCTAAAATCAACACTTTACAACAAGAACTCATAGAAGGCTTCCCAGATGATTGCTATCAAAGAAGAATGGATAGCCTTTTTAATCAAGTAAGCTCATATGCCATTAGGTTGCAGCAAACTAAACAAAAAAAGTTGCAACGCGATTTTGAAGATTTCACCTCGGGCAATGTCTTGATGACACAACCATAATGGCAATGGAACCAGCATCAACAACTTCCAGGGTGAACCAGGAGGACAAAGATGACAGCAAAGCTTTTGCCTTTTAAAGATCTTTCAACAGAAAGTAATGTTTCTGATACAGACAGTTTGAAGTTTAAAAAGAAGAGCTCCTTTCATCCAGCAATACCTGGACATGTTGAACTGTTTATTGAACTGTGTGAGAAAGACCTTTATGATTATTTTATGAATAATAAAAGAAAATGTATGTTTTTCAATATGCCAAAGATTTACATTCTTCCCTGTACAGTTTGATAAATAATGACAGCTTAGTCTTTAGACCAGTGGATAAAGGAGGTGGATAAATCAACATATCAAGATTTAATGTACAAAGAAATAGACAACTTTGAGTTATCCAAAATCTTGGCCAGAATCAATTACTTATGTGTGGGCAGGTTACAGAAGAACTATATGATTATTTTAACACTGAAAACATCAGACCAATAGTAGCCAGTGAGGAAAAGATGTCAGTATACTAACATCTTAAAGGATACCTATCACCTCCTAGATAAAGATTTGATTAAAGGACAACACCTACTAGTCACGTTAGAAGTGACCAGTCTCTTTACTTCTATCCCAAACATGGAAGGAGTTCAGGCAGTGAGGGAATTTCTATCTATACACACACCTCTTAAAAATAATGATATTATCCTCATCTGTCAGTTATTAGATTTAGTTCTCTATAACAATGTGTTTTGTTTTGAGGATTTAAAATTTTCAGCTCATATGTCATATGAATTTTTGTGTTATGACAGCATGCACATAGTTAAAAGCCAATTCCTTAGAATATCCAAAATCTGCAAAAACATTCTAGAAAAGAAAGAAAGTATGATGAAACAATGGTGAAAAACATTAGATCTCAGGTTTTAGAAGAACCTCCAGCTAACAAGTCTATCAACCAGTAAGAGAGAAACATTGAGCTTTTTTACTACATACACTAACGACAGCATAAACATTAAGAGAATTATCAACAACAACTGGAAAGTGTTAGTTTCTGACCATTACACACAACAATTGGTAGGTATTACTCCTCATTTTGTTTATAGGAGTAATCAAAACCTTAAGAGAATGTTATGTGACAGACCTAGTAGAAAAGAGCAAGTTCCTGCTGAGAATGCAGGCACTTATCCTTGTCACAGATGTAGCTATTGTAAGTTCATTACAAATGAACAAATCTTTACACATCCTGAAACCAACTATGTTTTCAAACCAAGATTTTCAGCGACTTGTGATAGCTCAGGCTTGATTTATTTAGCGACATGTGTAAAATGTTCAGCTTTTGCTTAAAAACAGAGTGTATAACCACACCTATGACATTAAAAAACAGAACGAGTTAAATGCCTTAGCGAAGCATGTACAAAGCTGTCCGGGACACTCCTTTGTCTTTAGAGTACTAGAAATAGTTGAACCAAGTTTTAGAGGAGGAGACTATATTAATTTATTGGAACTCAAAGAACTGAAATGGATTTCATTACTATCCTGGTTTGAACCTCAGGTAATATGTCTTAGAAATTTATATTGTTAGTTCCATGTCACGTAGTTTGTTTATGCATTTCTGTTTTAGTCCTAAGAATTTAGTTTATCCTATGTTTGGGTTAAAACAGTGGTATTGCATTGGTTAGAAAAGGTGTTATTGTCAGCTATTTTATTTATTGATGTAACCATTTGGTTAATCCATGATATACTTCTTGTTTTCTTCCCCCCCCCCCCTTTCCCAAACCTTTAGCCTCTTCACTTTCTCCTTCCCCCTGCCTTTTTTTCATTTTTTCATTTTTTCTTCCCTCTTCACTTCCCCCTTTTTTCTTACTGTTACCCTTTCTGGTTTTCTTTTAAGGTCTTTAAGACTTTGCAAACTACACAATAACAGAATAAACTAAAATGATGAAACATACTGCAAAGAAATTATGAAGCATTCATGCACAGAAGTTTTTAGATTAGATTTTTAGAAAGTTTTTAGAATGTTTTTCATATTTATACCTATATTAATATTCAGATTTGCATATTTATATATATATATATATATATATATATATATATATATATATATATACCATAGTAAACATTTCATAGTTGAAGTCCTTAGAAGACGACATATATATAGTTGTATTATCTTGAATATAATTTCATATATTAAATTTTCCTAGCACTATTCTAAACTAGGATGCATACTTAACTTTGTAATAGTGAGTGCATAGAATCAAGTTTCCACAATGCTTTAACTGAACTTTCTTGACTATAGTCTTTTTTAAAAAAACTTAATTAGTTTAATTGAACAATTGATTATGTTAATTGCTACCATAATTAATCAATTATAAGAAAGTTTTGAGTATATAACAGGTTGTTTCATTGTATTGTTTAATAAATTTTCTGCTTTTTATCAACAAAGTTGTGTAAGGGTTGTCCAACATATTATGCTGGCAAAACAGAAAGGCAATTATGTAATATATGAATATCAGATATTCACTAAGAATAATAACAATGCAGTGTATAGGCATTCTCTAGTTTGCAGGAATTTTCAGGGGTTCCATTTTGTAATCTTAGAGAAAGTATTAGTTAACCCTAGTGGGGGGGACTGCAGAAAATGTAATAGAAGAAAAATAAGTGAAATGGCAGATCAAGCTACAGGCAGGGGAGGGCATAGGTTTAAATGAAGTTATTTCTGTAAAACCCCTGTTAAGAAAGCCAGTGACAAAAGGCTATGTTAAAAATTTCCATGAAGTTAGGAAAGCTTATTTTTAGTGCAGTAAATATGGTTTCAGATGTTTATAAATGTTTTTAAGCTGTATTTTAAAAAAAAAAGAAAAGTGGTTGTGCCTTTAAATGCATTTGTGTGGCTGTGATGTCATCAACACATTGGGCTATAAATGTTGGATTTAATAGAAGGCATGTATTCTGATGAAGTCCCCCATTCTAATGATGGGGATGAAAGTGCTCAATGAATACTTTTTAAACATTTTTATGTCTTAATAAAATGTTTGATACTTTTGGAAGGTTGTGGAGCGTCTTGGCTGCAACACAGTGATTTTATTTTATTTTTGTTTTGGTTGTCACTGGGGTCATTGTTTAAACAGTTTTGACTTTCTATAAAAAAACTTTCTGCCCTTTTTCTGTAGTACTTACTATTTGGAACAGCTGAAAAACCTTCAGGTTTCAAGAAGCACGCAGAGTGTGGGCATAATATCCCTCTGTCTGATGCCCATGACTCCCGAGTGTATTGTTTAGGCCCTGCACACTTGAAGGTGTCCTGCGACATTTGCAGAGTTTTTAACCCCAGGGCATTGATCGATTGTAAAAACAAATTGATATTGAAAGGACTTCTTCCAACATAATTTTCTGAGTCACCGGCTAGAAACTCAACCCCCAGTTTTTATCCAATATATCCTTCACTTTCCCTTCCTTCTGCCAATATGGTAAAATCATAGCCTTTTTAAAGTTTTTGTCCCTGAGGTGACTCTCTAACCATGTTAAAATTTACTAACATGGGTTTGAATCTCTTACCCCATTCCCTTCTAACATAGTCCACATTTTCCTGAATCATGCCCTGTTGGGGTATCCTCTTTCATAGAACATTTCCGCAACTTTCTGTAATTCATTTTCAGGGTCAGCAGTCGAAGACATCATTCTAGCAACCCTTATCTGTTTTTTCACAACACAATACCGGCTTTTTGATTGGGGGGGTTGTGACTACTTGTGTATTCAAGGTAAGAGTTGCTGAATGTAAGTTTTCTGTATATTTTAGATGTAAAACCACTTGGAGTTTTGAAAATCTGAGTGTCAAGGTTAACTAATGGACAAAGGGTAACTTGTGTGAGTGAATTTTAAGAAACTGGTAGTGGAATTCAGATACTTAACAAATTCCTCCAGTCTATCTGTGGAACTATTCCACAGAATAAAAATGTCATCCAAAATTCTTGCGTATAATTTGACATTTTGAAAATACTCACACCTAAAGACTATATTTAACTCCCAGTCAAGGAGAACGAACCAGGTTTGCAAATATGGGAGCACATGAGGCTCCCATAGCAACACCTTTGTTTTGTTTGAAGTATTCTCCTTCAAAATATATATAGTCTAAAACTACCCCGATGAAGTCAGCTATTAAATTTACCTTCTCATTAGAAAAACCTGACATTTTATTCAAACAGCAAAAATATCTAACCCTTCTTCCCTAGGGATACAAGTGAATAAATCCACTACATTGATGGTCAAAAAAACAAATTGTTTTCCCAAAGCTCTTCCTTAATTCTACCCAAAAAGTCCCATGAATCTTTTGCTAAATGCTCCACTTCATTCACAATTTGTTTTAACCAAAAGTCTACGGTGACACCAAAAGTGTAAGTTTTTGAACCCTGTCCTGCTACTGTTGGCCCAAATGATAAATTACTTAAACCCTTGTGGGGTTTTTGGAATCCCAAAAGTGGTACCACCATAGGGTTCTTGACTTTCAAAAAGCTGTGAATTTCAGGTGTAATACTCTCATCCAATAGGTATTCTTCCAAGTAATAATCTATTCTTCGGTAACTAATGTTGACTTCATTAAGTGAAACACGGGTGCATACACTAGTGTCATGTGACATCTCTAGGACTTTTTGGGAATAATGTAAAGCATCAAAGATGATCATCCCACCCCCTTTATCTGAACACATAATCCTAATTTTCCTGTTGTTTCTGAGCTGTTCAAGTAATCTCATCTCTTTCCCACTGAGATTTCTATATGAAAGACTCTTTTTTTTTTCTTTTAATTTTAGAGCATATAAATCCTCACTTAAAGCCTTCTCAAAAACATTTAGGGTGGGGTCCATTGGTGGGTTATATACATTCCTGTTTTTAATTTCTTTATTCTTAGTAAGATTGACATGTTCATCACTGTCCCTAAACAGGAAAGCTAAATTCAATTTTCTCGTGTATATTTTTAACTCCAAAATGGTGTCTGTGTAATCAAAGCCTCTAGCTGGCACATAGTTCAACCCCTTCATAAATAACAGAAAATGCTGTTTGGTCAAAGTTATTCCTGAATAATTATAAATGTGGTAACCCCTAAATGTGCCAACCAGTCCATTCCTTGAAATTTCATCGTCACTGTTAGTTGTTATTCCCTTCTCCACTTGGTTCTATTGAACCACTGATATGGTGCCCTTTCCTGGTCTCTTCTCTCTCCCACATCCCAGTTCTCATGTGCATGAAAAAAATGTTGATTATTTCTGTAATTATTGTGCTGAAAACTGTTATGACTATTAGAGTTGTAAAGGGAACTTCTCCTTTCATTCCTATACATATACTCTTCTTTGTGAGGGTGGGTGTGGGTGTAGGTATACCCCCCTCCCCCCAACAATTTCATGTTCTTTTTGTTTCAAAATGTATTCTCTGTTCTCTTTATACTCTTTTAAATCCCTTTGTAACTTTTTACATTTTTTGTCAAAAATGCTGTTACACTTGTTTTCCACCATTTTAAACTGTTTAAAATACAGATTTTCATATTGTGAAAACAATAGGTCATTTTTGATGTCATTATTTAAAGTCTCAACTTCACTAATCAAATGACACAGTTTAAAATCATTGCATAAAACAGTCTTTTCCACAAGCTCTAATCCATGCATATTAAACATTTTCAGAGAATTCAATAATTCATCATATTCTATCCCAAAAGGAAATTTGTAAACCCTTAGGCCTTTTGGCACAATTTTCTTCTGTAAACATTCATTTAAATAAGCATTCGCCATTTGGAGATTTCTAACACCAAAACATTTTTTTCTCTAAAAGGAATATGTTTTCTTTCAAAGTCCCACTCTTTGTTGCATATTTCACAGTCTTTATATTGTTTCCCATGTTTTGTTGGTCACTGAAAACAAAAGCCTTTTTAAAAAAATTGTCTATATCCACTGTATCAGTCCCATCCACATTAAAACGTTGTGCAACTGCAGTATTAAAGCCAAAACCCCTTTCCCCCTCACTGTGGTTTTTGGCCTTGCACCAGTTCCATGCATTGTGGAAACACTAGAAATACCATTTCCACCACTCTCCTTTGTCCCAGCACCATTTCTCAGTTCATTCATGCTTTTTTCTCCACTTGTAGAGTTTAAAATCAAACAGGATGCCAAATCTTGCCTCTCCTCAGCTTCCAGACCATTCTGCCATGTCTCCTTGTCTCCCCAATGGAAGTCCCACCTCCTGGTGACTGATTTTGCTTCCTATTTCCTGAGAACCCCTCAGTGGAGCCTTAGGATTGGTGGAACCTGTCAATGAGGCAGGGTCAGCTCACCTTTTACAATTGCCAGCTCTGAATAAAGTCTATTCAGCTCATCTCTATGAACTGCAAAATAATGCTCGAATTTCATCTAAAGAGTCCATGCTGCAAGGTCGCTCTGTTAAAAATGCCAAAACTGTTTAAACAACGACCCCAGTGACAACCAAAACAAAAATAAAATAATAAAATCACTGTGTTGCAGCCAAGACTCTCCACAACCTTCCAAATGTATCAAATGTTTTATTGAGACATAAAAATGTTTAAAACGTATTCATTGAGTGATTTCACCCCCTCAGAACGGGGACCATCAGAATACATGCCTTCTGTTAAGTCCAACTTTTATAGCCCAATGTGTTGATGACATCACAGCCACACAAATGCATTTAAAGACACAACAAAAAGCCAGTATTTTGAAAGGCCAGGTGGTAAGGGTTGCTAGAAGACATCTTCAACTGGTGACCTTGAGAATGAATTGCAGAAAGTTGCGGAAATGTTCTATGAAAGAGGATACCCACAGGGCATGGTTCAGGAAAATGTAGACTATGTTAGAAGGGAATGGGGTAAGAGATTCAAACCCCTGTTAGGAAATTTTAACATGGTTACAGTCAGCTCAGGGACAAAAAAAACTTTGAAAAGGCTATGATTTTACCATCCTGGGGAAGGTAGGGAAAGTGAAAGCTATGTTGGAAAAAAACTGGGTCCATTCTCAGGGGAAACCTAGATTTGACAAGGGTTATAGGAGAGAGACCCTCCTATGTATATAAAACTGGGGTAAACATAAAAGAATGTTTGGAATATGTGAAGAACACACAAATTAACAAGTATGATGGTACTATAAAGTGTGGATCCTGTTCACAATGTTGCTATTTAGTAGATTGTAAAATGGTTATTTTAGAAAATACCATTAAAACAAAAGTAGAATTTGTTAAGGGTAACTGTCACACATCAGGTGTCATGTACCTTGCACTGTGTAAGGAATGTCCAGCATATTATGTTGGCGAAACCGAAAGGCAATTACGTAATAGGATATATGAACACTTGTATCAGATATCTACTAAGAATAATAACAATGCAGTGTACAGGTATTCTCTAGTTTGCAGGAATTTTTAGGGGTTCAAATTTGGAATCTTAGAGAAAGTATTAGTTAACCCTAGATGGGGGCACTACAGAAATTTAATGGAAGAAAAATGGAAGAAAAGGAAGTCAAATGGCAGATCAAACTGCAGGCAGGGGAGGGCATAGGTTTAAATGAAGTTATTTCTGTAAAGCCCCTGTTAAATAAGAGAGCTAGGGACAAAAGGCTATGTTAAAAATTTCCATGAGGTTAGGAAAGCTTATTTTTAGTGCAGTAAATATGGTTTCAGATGTTTATAAATGTTTTTTAAGCTGTGTTTTTTTAAAAAAAGTGGTTGTGCCTTTAAATGCATTTGTGTGGCTGTGATGTCATCAACGCATTGGGCTATAAAATGTTGGACTTAATAGAAAGCATGTATTCTGATGAAGTCCCCATTCTGAGGGGATGAAAGTGCTCACTGAATACTTTTTAAACATTTTTATGTCTCAATAAAACGTTTGATACCTTTGGAAGGTTGTGGAGAGTCTTGGCTGCAACACAGTGATTTTATTACTGTATTTTTGTTTTGGTTGTCACTGGGTCGTTGTTTAAACAGTTTTGACTTTCTGTTAACAAAAACAAAAATAACTTTCTGCCCTTTTTCTATAGTATTTACTATTTAGAACAGCTGAAAAACCTTCAGGTTGATGCCCACGAATCCCGAGTGTATTGTTTAGGCCCTGTTCACTTGAAGGTGTCCTGCGACATCTGCAAAGCCTTTAACCCCAGGGCGTTGATTGATTTGTAAAAACAAATTGATACTGAAAGGGCTTCTTCCAAAATAATTTTCTGAGTCACCGGCTAGAAACTCAACCTTCCAAGGCAGACAAAAAAGACTCCAAAAAAGCTAACAGGAACCTTCATGGATCCTCCGTTCCTTCTTCTGATCTGACTTCGGAGCCAGACAAGAAAATATAGAAACAGTTGGATCTGAAGACCAAGTCCTTGGATCAAGCTATTTCAGATACAAGGTCTGCCTCATCAAATCCAGTTCATTCGGAGCCAAAACTGGCTCTGGTATGCATCTTCTCTGTACCCTGTTCCCTCTTGGCTACCTTCCCCCTTTTTAGAGAGACAGCATCACTCTAGGTCCCCTTCAGTGACCTCTTCTTCTTGTTCTTCCAGAAGTCTCATAGAGGCAGATATGGATAGAATGATGAAAGTTTCTGTCATAAGATTCAGATGGGAGTTCTCATGGCTCTTACCTCTTTGGGTCCAAAGACCTTTACTAGTATTACTTCACCCATCGTGGTTCCTTCTTTGATCTGTCCAGCTTCAGAGTCATCAGATCTGCGTTTTTCAGGGCCATCTGTGTTGGATCCAAAGATTGTTGTATCTTTGGTTCCAATACTTTCTCTGAGTGGACTGGTTTTGAGCATGTCAGAGCAGGATGATTCTCTGAGCCAAAGCATCATTATCGGATCCAAGGTGTTGGTGTCAACTCTGGAGCTGACTTTGTCCCTTGGAGCTTCGGCATCTGAGCCTCAGCTCTGATTTCTGCCTTTGGGTCAGAGGGCACCGATGGCCCAGAAGCATGTCTTCTCAACTTTGTTAGCATCCTTCTTCCTGGGGCATTCTACTTTTGAGGTGGTAAAGTGTTCTCTTCTAGAAGACAGATGACCCCCCCCCCCCAATCTTCCTTTTGGATCCCATCTGTCTTTGTGCCATCAGCCTCAACACTGTACTCCACAAGGGCAGCCATCCCAAAGTCTCCAGGCTACCCAGCAGGGTGTACTTATATCTCCTGATACTTCTTCGGTAGGATGCTTTGGAGAAGTTCCTAGGAAGAGAAAGTAGAAGATGAGGCACTTAGACTCCACTCAGGAGTCAGTCACAGAAGATACCAGTTTCAGTGAAGGGGAAGGGGCCCCAAGATGATCATCTGATGACGTCTCCTTTGGAGACATTTTGGAGATCCTTAAGCAAAGCTGTGATTGGTCTACAGATAACCCTTCCCAGTAATCCTGGATGCATTAAGTTATGACCCATCTACTTCCTGGGTGACTCAACCTGCCGATGAACTCATTGATTTGATCTCTCGGTGGACGTGGAAGGAACCTGATTCTGTTGAGGCAATAGGATCCTGGCGCCACCAAAGAGAAGAGAGTTCTGGAGCATAGGAGTACCAGTAAATGTCATGGTAATAGTGGTGGCCACAAAGAAAGAACTCACAGAGCAGATTTCATCTGTTCACCACCCCCACCCCCACCCCACAACTGGGAGTCCAGGGCGTTGGACAGATTTGGGAAGTGTGTTTATGCTTCAATGACTTTTGCACTTAGGTCACTGAATTATTTGGCACACTTCACCAAACTTCAGAAGTATTTGGTTAAAGAGTTCTCCATATCCCTCTCAGGAACAATAACTGCCGATGCACAGACTTCCATTGCCTTACAGTTGGCTACACTACATTCCATCTCAAATTCATCCATGAGGTTCATTTCACATGTGGCTGAAAGTACCTCAAGGGCAGAGGGTTCAGGCATTTCCATTAGGAAACGTGCCTGGATGCGCTTGTGTGATTTTTGTGGAGCCCTTCAAGTCTTCCTTTGTCAGTGCTCCTTTTGACGGAAGTTTGTTGTTTGACCCCAAAGTGAAGGGCACACTGTCCAGGTGTAAACAAGATGGTAAGACCCTGTCTGCAGTGGGCATACATTTTTTGACCCCTCAGAGAACCTTCTCTAGGAATCAACAAGGTGATCAGAAAAATGTTGTTCAAAACATCCCAGGCTCCTTTCCATGAAATATGTAGAGACAACCCCCCCCCCCTGGGGCAGAGGGGGGAATTAAAATCGAAGATGCCCACCCACATGGCAGAGGAGGTCTGCAGAATCAAGGATTGATAGATTTCTTCTCTGACAGATCCTGCCAGCGTTCGTGAAAGGAGGCCTGGTTGCCCAACTCTGGAGGCAGTTGGGGGTCGCTTATCCCTGCAACAGAAAAATCTGGCTAGATATCACAACAGATACCAGGGTGAGGAGGGTTATTTACAGAGATTATACAATTACCCCACCCCATTAAGATTAAACACAATTCTTGATGTCACAGCCAGTCAGAGGAAAGAAGCAGCACAAGTAATAAAGTTGCTAAAGAGTCATCTAAAAGGCTCCCCAGACCAGAGAGAGTCCGGAACCTACTCAAGATTCCTTTTAGTGCCAAAGAAAATGAGGGACTGGAGACTAATTTTGTATTTCCGCATTCTGAACAAATTGGTTCATTACACGAAGTTCCATATGGTCATGGTTCAGTCCATTTTGCCATTTGTGCATCAGGACAACTGCATACTATCACATAAAAATGAACAGGCGATCCAGAAGATAGCTACCTTCCAGATGGGAGCCAGTCCTCATCAGTTCAGAGCTCTGCCCTTTGTCCTCACTACAGCCTCCAGAGTGTTCAACAAAGCATGGCAGTAGTAGTAGCTCAGTTTGCATGGATTCTGAGTGTTTCTTTACCCGGATGATTGACTCATAACCACTTTGAACAAGCATCTATTGATCATAGCAAGAGATCATGTACTCTATGCTTGGTCACACGGTTTAACTTCATAATCTCGAATTTCAAAATTTCGAAACTATGAAGCCGAACCATTCACAATCCCAAAACCCACAATCACAAGTCTACATACACCATACACCACATAACACACAGACACCATTCTACTCACAGCACACAAACCACACAACCCTACACTACATGTGAGCAGGGGGGGCAAGACACCCCCCCCTACTTATATATACCAACTCCGAGGTCACACATAACAAAAAAAAATTCACACTACGGCATTCTAAATTAGCTCGCACACAAATACACATCACGCATGCACAAACACCAACAAATCCAACACTCACACACATACTTAAACCTCACTACCCTTACCCCCACACACACACACACACACACACACACACACACACACACACACACACACACACACACACACACACACACACACACACACTCACCTTCAATTCCAGACACCATACCAGCCAAGCATTTCATGTAACGTACCGGAAATGCATAAGCGCGGATAAGAGATATTCAAATTCGCTCTTATGCACTTTCGGCATTCTGCATTTTTAGCTTCATGGTCTCGGACTGCTGAAATTCGAGATTTCAGCATTTTGAGATTATGAAGTGAAACCAGTTACACACAGAGGCCAATCTTCACATCAGTGTCTTGTAAATTACAGTGGATATAAAAAGTTTACACATCCCTCTTAAAGTGCCAGGCTTTTGTGATATAAAAAAAATAAGACGACAATAAATCATTTCAAAACTTTTCCCACCTTTAATGTGATCTATAACCTGTACAATTCAATTTAAAAACAAACAAATATGTTAGGGGAAAAAAATGTAAAAAAAATAAAAATAAAAAACATACAATAAGCTGGTTGCATAACTGTGCACACCCTTAAACAAATACTTTGTTGAAGCGCCTTTTTATTTAATTACATCATTCAGTCTTCTTGGGTAGGAGTGTATCAGCATGGCACATCTTGACTTGGCAATATTTGCCCACTCTTCCATGCAAAAGTGCTCCAAATCTGTCAGATTGTCAGGGCATCTCTTGTGCACAGCCCTCTTCAGGACAGCCCACAGATTTTCTATTGGATTTAGGTCTGGGCTCTGGCTGGACCATTCCAAAACATTAATTTTCTTCTGGTGAATCCATTCTTTTGTTGATTTGGATGTATACTTGTGGTCATTGTCATGTTGAAAGGTGAAATTCTTCTTTATCTTCAGCTTTCTAGCAGATGCCTGAAGGTTTTGGGCCAGAAGTGACTGGTATTTGGAAATGTTCATAATTCCCTCCACCTTGACTAAAGCCCCAGTTCCAGCTGAAGAAAAGCAAACCAAAGCATGATACTGCCACCACCATGCTTCACCGTGAGGATGGCATTCTTCTGGTGATGCGACGTGTTGCTTTTGCGCCAAACTTTCCTTTTGGAATTGTGGCCAAAAAGTTCATCCTTGGTCTCATCAGACCATAACACATTTTCCCACAAGATTTTGGGAGACTTGATTTATTGTTTTGCAAATTTTAGCAGTGCCTGGGTGTTTTTCTATGTAAGAAAAGGTTTCCATCTTGCAACCCTACCCCATTGCCCAGACATATAGAGAATACGGGAGATTGTTGTCACATGTAGTACACAACCAATACTTGCCAGAAATTCCTACAGCTCCTTCAGTGTTGCTGTACGTCTCTTGGCAGCCTCCCTGACCAGTTTTTTGTCTTGTCTTTTCATCGATTTTAGAGGGATGTCCAGTTCTTTGCAACATCATTGTTGTCCCATATTTTCTCCACTTTTTGATGACTGTCTTCACTGTGTTCCATGGTATATCCAATGCTGTGGAAATTTGTTTGTACCCTTCTCCTGACTGATACCTTTCAACAATGAGATCCCTTTGATGCTTTGTAAGCTCTCTGCAAACTATGACTTTTGCTGTCGCATGCAACTGAGTAAATGTCAGGAAAATCCAACTAGGACAGCTGAACTTTATTTGGGATTAATCAGAGTCTTTAGTTGGTGGCAGGTGTGTACCCAAGAAGACTGAATGCTGTAATTAAATCCAAAGGTGCTTCAACAAAGTATTAGTTTAAGGGTGTGCACACTTATGCAACCAGCTTATTGTACATTTTTTACTTTTTATATTTTTCCCCTAACAGATTTGTTTGTGTTTCAATTGAATTGCATGGATTATAGGTCACGTTAAAGGCGGAAAAAGTTTTGAAATTATTTATCGTGGTCTCATTTTTTTATATCACAAAACTTGGCATTTTAACAGGGGTGTGTAAACTTTTTATATCCATTGTAGGTCAGTCCTAGCATTCCAGGCTTTAAAGGATGTTCTCAACAAGACTGTGATATCTGTTCAGACAGATAACATGTCTATAATCTGGTATAGCAACAAACAGGGAGAAACATGCTCCTATCCCCTATGTTGAGAGGCCATGAGAATTTGTCAATGGGTTATGCCTCTTACCATTTTTGGATCGCAACACACATACTGGGGACGTCGAATGTACTAGGAGACAAATTGAGCGGAACTATCTTAATGCTTCACCAGTGGTCCCTCAATCCACCAGTGACAACCTTGATTTTTTTTTTAAACTGGAGCAAAACGTGCTGTGATCTTTTTCCATCTTACCTGAACAGCAAATGCAGCAGTTAATTTGCCCTGACCCCTTTGCAGGAACAGTCACTGATGGATGCTTTAGTCCACAGTTGACCCCCAGGTCTCCTCTGTGCTTCTCCACTGTTGCCTTTAATGAACAAATTAATACAAAAAGTAAGAATGTGCAAGGCCAAAGTGATCCTCAGTGCCCCTTCTGGCCCTGAAAGACATGGTTTCCCTTCCTGTGACCTCTACAAGTATATTCACCTTGGATGTTGGACCAGTATCCAAACCTGTTAACACAGTCTTTCATACTGCCTTGTATGGACCAGATATCCATGAAGTTAGCTGCTTGGCTCTGCTAGTTTTAACTTTAGCTAGAGATGCCAGGCTTCCTGCCTCAGTTTTTCAAATCATATCAGCATCCCAAAAGCAGTCCTCTTAGAAAATATGCCATAGTAAATGGAAGAAGTTTTTCTTTTTGGGCAATATCAAAAGGTTTAGATCCTTTCTCTGCTCCTATCCCTTCCATTTTGGAATTATTGTCTTGAATTTTTCCACAGAGATTGTAAATGTTCCACTATCATAGGTAGGTACTATGCTATTGGCCCTAGGGCATTATTAAGCCTAGCCAAAAATGTTCTGCTTTCACCTCCCTCCCAAGTGGTTTAGTTACCTGCGTCCCTGTCGAGCAGGGCCACAGAAGTGATTCCCAGGGTGAATTTCCTGTTTCCCATCCACTCATCAAGATTCCTCTTGAAGAGCGCTAATGAGGAGCTCTGTATCACATATATGGGGACCTTATTCCAGAGCAAGAGGAGTCTCTGGGATATGAATCTGTCCCTCCAACAAGTCCTGTTTATTGTTGGTCAGGTTTATGTCCCTTGAGCGTGTAGCTCTGGTGGATTGGGTTTTCCTTAGATGGAGCATTTCTAGCAATTCGGGGTTTGACATAGCCTTGTAGGTCATGCAGAGATCACCTCTGAGTAGCCGGTACACGACCGAGTACAGTCTGAGTTTTTTTAGCCTCATGGCATAGGGAATCTGTTTAAGGCCCGTTATCCTCTTTGTGAGGTACTTTTGAGGCCTCTCCAGTTGTTGTAGATGTCTTGTTAGGTACATCCCGAAAAGGGCATTATATTCAATAACTGGTCTAATGAGTGATGAATAGAGGGGGAGAATAACTTCCTTATTCCTAGATGCAACCCCCTTTGTGATAAGGTGGGCCATGTAGAAGGATTTTCTAAGTACTTTAGCAATGTGGTTGTCAAATGAGAGTTTACTATCCACCTGAGTCCCTAGGTCTCTTATCACAGTCTGTGTTAAGTGGGCTGCCACTGATGTTGTAATTCATAGGCAGATATGGATAGAATGATGAGAAAGTTTCTGTCATAAGATTCAGATGGGAGTTCTCATGGCTCTTACCTCTTTGGGTCCAAAGACCTTTACTAGTATTACTTCATCCCAAAGGGGATGACAATGCACTTTTTGGCATTTAGCTTGAGGCCATGGTTTTGGCACCACATATCTGTATCCGTAAGACCCTTTTGAAGGATGTCTACGTCAGTAGGAGTCTCAGTTATGGCACCCAGTTTGCAATTGTCTAAGAACTTTATTAGCCATAGTCCCTCCGTGTTTGCTTGTACCTCTGAGAAATAGATACCGAACAGGAGGGGTCCCAAGACTGAGCCCTGTGGTACACCACTAGTCACAGGTTTGGAGTCAGATCTAGCGTTTCCTATTCTCACTGAATGGGTTCTATCCATGAGCCAGTTAGCAACTCATCTTGTAATGTAGGGGATTATATTTAGATTGGTTGAGTTTGTTTATAATTCCCTGAGTGGGGAATGGCATTGAAGGCCTTTGCAAGATCAAGGTATGCTGTGTTAACCACCTTTCTGTCATCAGTTGCTTTAGTGACCATTTTGAAAAAGTCAACCAGATTTAGGAGACATGAGCTTCCCTTTATGAACCCAAACTGGGCGGGGTCTAGGGTTTGTAGGTTCCCAGTGTTGTTGTTTATAAGTTCCACGATGATGCGCTCCATGGCCTTGCAGACGAGACTCATCAGGCTGATGGGGCGGTAATTCCCAGGGTCAGTGGTGACACCTCCTTTATGGAGTGGGATAACGGTTGCCATGTGCCACTCTGTGGACACATAGCCTGAGGTGAGGCTGTGATTAAACATGGTATTAAGGTGAGGGATTAATTTGTTTTGGAGCTCATGCTGCACACAGCCTGGGATGCTGTCTGGTCCCATGGATGCTGTGTTTCTTGCCTTGGAGAGTGTTGTTGGGGCAGCACAATCTTCTGGTATAGATATGGGCCCTTTGGGGGATGAGGGTGGGATGAAGTTTGCGCTGAACCTATCTACCAGTATATTAGAGATATCGGTTGGTTCTGTGAATTTTGAACCTTTATGCTGTAGCTTAGAGCAGATCTGAGAGTTGCTATTTAGGTTTTTGACATAGCAAAAAAATGCTTTGTGATTGTCTTTGGTGTTTGTTGTGATTTTTCTTTTAAAGCTCACCTTAGAGGTTTTTATGAGGGTTCTTAGCTTTTTGCTAAGGTTGGTTAGGGAGCTTCTCCATTCCTGGGTTTTTACTATTTTTTGCAATAATGTCTTCCTTTTGTTATAGAGCTTATTTATGGCCGGGGTCCACCAGACTGGTTTCCTCTTTTTGGAGGAGTGGGTCTTGGTCTTGTTTGGGATAGCACGGTGCATGCACTCATGTAGATGCTTGTAGAGTGTTTCTGTGTAGGATATAGCAGATTCAATCATATTGACATTCTGTTTGGGAGTAACGAAGTTTGCCACCTCTTTCTTGAGTAGCATAAAGTTTGCTTTGGAGAAGTTTTTCACCGTGGTTTCCTTTGGGGCGGGGGTTGGGGTGGTAAGTGGATATCTAGGGTGATGAGTTTTTGGTCTGATCTGACCAATGAGGAATTTACCACAGGTGTGGAGCATTTGTCCACATGTTGGTGATGACCAGGTCCAGTATATTTTTACCTCTTGTAGGAGTGTTTATAAGCTGGTCCAGAGCATTGGAGTTAATGTATTCCAGGAAGCGCTGAGCAAAGGTATTAGTACCTCCGTAGTTTTCCCAGTTGATGTTTGGGCAATTGAAATCACCTAGTATAAGGGTGTTTGGTTGGACTGGCATGTTTTCCAGTACCTCAAGGAAAGAGGAGCGAGTATCTTGGGGCAGGGAAGGTGATCTGTAGCAAGCTACAATCTGGACTGCAGTTTTGCCCATTGTCAGTTGCACTTAGATGATCTCCGAGGCATCGTACTTTGCAACCAGTCTGGAGGTGTGGTTATCCTTGATGAATATGGATACGCCTCCTGCCTTTGTATTTCGGTCCGGGTTTTGCGGCCGAAATGTGTGGTATGAGTTGTAGCCTGGAATCGCTGGGGTGCTGTCTTGAGCCTTGAACCAGGTCTCCGTTACTGCACAAATATCGATGTTCTCCATATTGAGGAGTGCCTCGAGAGAGTGCATTATGAGGTTTAAACTCCTAGCGTTAAGCAGCATGACCCTCAGTTTGTTGTCGCTAGTACTTGTTAGAGTGGTAGATTTGTTTTTTTGAGCCTTTCCTAAAAAGGCACTATGGGGGCGGCAAGAGCCTTTGCCAGTATCCTGAATCCCAGGGGTGACAGGTGCAAGCCATCTCTGGCGAAGCATCGAGGCTTGTCAAGCATGTCATCCCAGGCAGACGGATACTGGATCCCCCTTGAATGACACCAAAAACGTAGCCAATTTTTGAAATTTATCATTTTTTCCTTGTACTGAGGTATCATTCTTGGTGAGGGTAAGATGATACTCAGGGCTAGGGTCATACCTGTCTTGATTACATAATCAGAGAACTCTTCTAATTCCCTTTTCATGTAGTCCAGGGAGGTATGTCTCAGGTCATTCACACCAACATGGACAATGACAGAATCGTATTTGTACTTGTTGTGGAGTGACCTAAGTGCGTGGGTAATGTGGTGGATTCTAGCGCCTGACAAGCAACTGACAGTGACCTTTTCTTTATCAAGTTTGGTGAGAGGGACATCAGTGTGCCTGACTATGGAGTCACCTATTACAAGTGTGTTGGGTATGGTGTTTTGCCTTAAGGGCTGTGGTTGTGCGGCACACTGGTTTTGGTGGTTATGTGATTATTGCGGTGTGTTTGTGGGTGTAGGTTGCTTGCATGTCTGCTTTGGAGGTCTCTGTTGTTTCCACAGATTTTTATTTATAGCCTCCAAATATGTATTTTTGTATCTATGTGTGGGGTTTGCAGTTGCATGTATGGTGGGTCTGTGTGTAGTAAGTGGCATGCTGCAGGTTGGTACCTTCTCTTGACTGTCAATTCCAGTCGTGATTGGAGAGAGCTTTGCCTCAAGTTTAGCTATGTAAGTGCATCTCTCGCAGATTTTGGTGTTGTGTGCTAGGAGGAGATGGTTGTCTGTGCACATGAGGCAGTTGTGACATTGCCTCAGGATGCCCAAATTCATCAGGTGCACAGGAGAACACACTGGGAGCTGGCTCTTGGACATGCCTGAATGGGTTAAGGAACTTATTCTTATGTGCCTGGTGGGGAGAGTAATTTGACTGTTCCCTACAAACAACTGTTGGGGATCGAGTACTATAGTTTTAGTGCTTCTGTCTCTTATTGCGCCAAGTGCTAGTCCGAAAGTGCTGATTTCAGTGCTAAAACTGGAAGAACTGGCTAAGTACCAAGGGAAAAACTGAAGAGCAGACTCAGTGGAGCCAGGGATAGTTTAACCCTAGCTAACTACCGCTGAGCTATGCGCAAAACCGCACAAATGCAGTTTTTATATCAGAAAGATTAAAGAGATAGAAATTAGCCCAAAAATGGCCATTAAAACTACAGTTTCTGGGCAGAAACCACTCCTCCAAGGACAGGTAGGCTGTTCAGAGCTCCCCACTCTCACTGGTGAACAAAGAAACTTCCTTTTTGCCCAAGTAAGGTATGGCCAACACAGAAGCTTAAACACAATCCAGGTATCAGCAGGTATCTGTAACTGGACTTTTCTAGCTTAGTAAGTTGGGAAAATAGCAAGATTTTTTTTTCAGGAAGTCAGTAGAAACAAATGAAAAACCACTTTTACAGTGCAGTAATGACTGTCACATGTGAGTGAGAAGCCAGTAACAATTAAAAAATACAATTTACAACAAAACAACTTTTTTTTAAAGTGCAGGCACAAATAAATGCAATTTCAGTATAAAATGAGCGTATCAAAGTACAAATGGCTGCTATTTCTAGCTTTCACAGTGGACAGAATGACAGGTGTAGCTTCCCTGTGACTCTCAAATGCCTTTTTCAAGGAAGCCTTTTTCTTGTGACCACCTGTCAGAGATCCAGTACCTCCCTGGGATATTAGTATCATGCTGCAGGCACTGACATAAGGAACCTTTGAACCATCAGTTTCAGCTGATTTGAAGTTTCTCTCTTGGAAGACAGTTTTCCTGGTGGCTGTTACTTCAGCCAGGTGAATTGGAGAGATGCAGGCATTATCTTGCAAGCTTCTCTATCTGATATTTCACAAAGACAGTTTCCCTGAGAACTAATGCATCTTCCTAAGGTAGCATCTGGTGCTGATTTAAACCAATCTGTAAACCTATAAATCCCAAAGTTTTCAAACAAAGGTGGCTACTTGTTACATATGCTTGATGTTTACCAGCTTAGGTTCTATCTTCATAGGATGAAGCCATTCAGAAAGTCTGATCAATTGTTTGTTGCCTTCTGAAAGCCTAAATTGGGTAAAGCAGTTGCTAAGGTTACTCTCTCTCGGTATGATTATCAGACTGCATTTCTTTCATTTATGATAAAAAGGGCTTGTCTGTACATTCTAAGCCAAGGTTCATTCTACAAGGGCAGTGGCTATCAACAGCCTGTTCTAATTACTTATTGATATTTGAGCAGCTGCAACTTAGTAGACAGTCTACACACCACACAAAAAGTGAAGGGACCACCAGCAAATCAAGCTGACTTCACAAAAATGAAATAAAACAAAAAAACATAGTCACTGAAATCACGGCAAAACAGAGATCGGACAACTTAAGATGTATATTAACATACAATAAAAATACATCCACTGTTAAAAGAATAATTTCTAGACATTGGGATATTCTACAGGACATACTTAATAATATTATAAGTGAACAACCTCATTTCACATATATGAAACATAAGAATCTTAAAAATACCCTAGGCTATAAGGAGCAGCCTAAGATATGATTCAACAGTAAACAAATTATAAATGTGGAAACTGCAAATTTTTAATGTATATTAACACAGATAAATCCATCCATCTAGCCAATAACAGAAACATCAGACTGAAAGTATATGAAAACTATAATACCAGGAACCTTGTTTATGTGACAACTTGTGTAACGTGGCTCATATTATATAGGGAAAACAAACCAGAAATTAAAAGAATGTATATGTAGTCATGTCTCAGAAATAAGTGCTAAGAAGGACACGAATCCTTTATATAAACATATCTTAGAAAATGATGATAGCCATATGTTTAAATTTGCCATACTGGAAGTATGTATTGCAGAAATACGAGGTGGTGATGTTATATTGAAAAACTGAGCTAGCAGAAGTGAGATGGCTAGTTAGGCATAAAGCACCTATATTACCAGGTTTGAATGTTATTGTCCCTTTAAAACCTCTGCTGAAACACAAGCACAATTGTGTTTAATTTACATAATTAATACATAACGTGACTGTGTATGTATGTGTGTGTGTGTGTGTGTGTGTGTGTATATATATATATATATATATATATATATATATATACATACACATATATATTACTTTAATCTTGTTTTTAGTGTTTAATGCCTGAGGAAGCCTAGAAGGTTTTTAAACTTACATTTTTATTGAATAAATGTTTGTCGTGGTTCCAGTGACTTTGTTTTTTTTTGTTTTACTTAGAAGACAGTTCGCACCTTTGTGTTTTACAACAAGCTGGATATACAGTCCAGATCACGCTGTTCTTTTGGTTCCACCATCCTCCGGAACGTCCTTCCTTGCAGGTATAATAGCTTGGGAATTTGTCCCATAGTTGTATCGGACAAAAATAGACAACATTGGATATGAAAGTTATGTATGTGCCATAACGATAGATCCATGTTATCTGATTTTTGTCTGGTTCAACCTCCCTCCCAACTCGCCCCTTCCAAATTGACACTAATGGCCTTCTGGTGACCAGGTAGTTTTTCTGGCACACCTTACCAGTGAGCAGTCTTCGTGGACTTTTTTTCAATTACACCATTTTTTTTCTGTATATTAACTTTGAACAGGATTGTTTTTATGGGTCTGTATCAGATAATCGAACTTTTAAAAGTCCGAACACCATATAGTCGAGACCATATGTTCGAACTCTTAAAAGTTCGAAAAAAGAAAAAAAAAAAAACAGAAAAAAACTAACTGAAAGCTTAAGCAGGGGGGTAATCCCCCCTGCATCCCACACCCCCTGCTCTTTAATTATACCAACTCCGAGATCGCACTATAGTGCAGACAGTGGAAAACTTCCATTGCCACACTGTATGGGGATCTCCGTTGAAACGCTCGAACTTTTAAAAGTTCAATCATATGGTGTCGACCATATGACGTTCGAACTTTTAAAACTTTGACAACGTGATAGGAACCCTTATTTTTATATGTATTTATGTATATATATATATATATATATATATATATATATATATATATATATATATGTGTTTGCATGTATGTTATATTACTGGAGCAACCTAACAAATTAGTGCAAGAATGCTTAACACCTATGAATGGGTGTACAAAGTATTCATTGATGAAAACTACAAATGTACAAGTACAAATCAGTTTAAGCACTTTCATCTCTCTTTTTAGAAACCATTTACAAATAGCTTCATTTCCTTTTATAGCATACACAATTAAATTGTTATATTATTTAAAGATAGTGTTATGAATATATAAATGAAATTAATTCCTTTTCTAAGCTTAAAACGTTTTCTTTCATATTTCATATAAAGCTAAAATAATCTATTAAAATGGTGAACAAATAGAAGTACAGTCTCAGTAATAGTGTTGAAAATACTTAAAATCTTAACAATTTTAATCTTAATTTTAATCTTAACAATCCTGTTAACCCCATATTAAAGTCACAGACCACTCATTCGTCCTTTGAAAGTTGTTTTTCTTTCGATTTTTCCCGGTTACGGGTCGCCACAGCGGAACTTCGGTCCGCTAATGATTGACAGTTGATTTTTATGGTGTCAAGGTGCCAGCCTGACGCCCAACCTTCAACGAAGGCACGCCCATGCAGAAGGCACGACAACCGAGAATCGAACGGGAGAACCTCTTGCTGTGAGGCGACTCATCCTTTGAAAGTAAAAAAAGTGGAATTACCTGTCTAAATAAGGAAATACCTGTCTAAAAAGAAATAATGTGAAAGAAACCAATAAGGTGGGCTTACACAGCTTAGCTGCCCTATAGAAGCCTGCAGTTTTACAGTTATCCATATTCACTTAAACATAATCTAGTCAAAGGGCAATGTTTAAGAGTGGCAAGAATGACTTCTGACGTATAGGATTTAGAAGTGGAAATGAACATCCTAAGAGAGATGTTCAAGGGTGGAGGTTATCCAGATAAAATGGCTCTTGAATGTTTTGCAGAGGTGATTGAGAGAGAGAGATAATAGATATGAACCATTATTAGGTAAAAAAGAGGACAAGGTAAAGAATGTTGAAAGAGAGAGGAAAGGAGTTATGTTATAGTTTGTACAGTTGCATGCAATGAAAGTTCCAAATATATAAAATGTTATAAGAGACAACTGTAAGTTTTTAGAGGGAAACAGAATATGTGGAAGTCATTGATAGGGAACCAACATTAATTAACTAAAAATTGGGGAATTTTAAACAAATATTAGAAAAGAATGGACAGAAGGTCTTAAAAAATGGCGCTACCACTAAATGTGTTTTTGTAAACAATTTTCTTTTATAAATGAGATTTGTTATTTTGAACAGTGGACCAGGCTTCAAGGTGTGTTTTAAGCCCGGCAACTGTGGAATTGCATGGCTTGTATACTTGGCCAAATGTGCAGGATGTGATGTAGGGGAGGCCAAGAGGTCACTGAGAAAGTGGATGTATAATCATGCGTACGAGATTAAGAGGTGAATGGGAGCAACTGATTGACTATAGAGAATTGCTGTGGCAGTTAAGACTTAATGCAGAAAGAGCCCCCGGGCTGAATGAAACTATATCACTACCACCAGTTTTAAAGTATAGGGCACTGAATTTGTTAGGTTCCTAGTCGTTTATACAGTGCATGCCCCTGATTCTACCAGTTGCATCTTATTGCAGCAAACTCGATCAGAGGTAGAGGGAATTATAGGTAAGGAGGACTTCGAGCCCTGGAGCCAAAGAGGTTCAGAATTGGTGCCATAGTCAGGTCTGATTGGTTACAACAAGCCATAGTTGAATTGGACGAAAGAAATGCAACATTGTTCTGTCATTAATCCCAGTCCTACTCTTTTTCTGATAAGAATGCGAACATTATTGTGAAAGCATAAGGAATGTTTTATCTGCAGATTCTTCTTGTGAGGAAAAGTTTTCTTTAAATAATGTAATTTCTTTGTTGCACAGGTCACTACTCATTGTTATGTGTATGACTCTGTTGATATTTCTTCCAGGGCTATGACTACTGGTACTGTTTTGAGGGGGTTTCATGGCTGTATTCTCAGCACCTCCCAGATGATGTTAAAATGCAATTTTAAATTCCCCTTTGGTAGGTATTTAGTTTTTCACCTCTGTGCTGCAGAGGTGATCAAAAAGTGTGTTATAAAGGGTAAACTGATCCAGGGAATCTCTGGATTTTTCATGCCTCCTTTTCCAAAATTTCTAAGGGATTTTCTAACTCCTCATCCAGTTTTGAAAAAAAAGTAGAATGCGCGGACTTAACAAAATAACAGGTAAACAGATGTTTAAGAAGGAATGGCAATGAGTTTCCAAAAAGAAGCCTCAAAACTCCCAAAACAACGGACAGTCCATTGTCTGAATGACTATTGAAGAGACCTTGTGACCCCTTTCAACCCTGTCTCCTTTTTTCTAACAGAAAGTGTGAATCTGCATTTTTGTCTTTGGCAGCAATTAGTTTCAGACAAATAGGTTCTGAAGATCAGTTATCAAGGTTACAGATGGCAGTGGGGGGAAATTCCTCCTTTCTAGGGGGTCATTCCTCATCCTCCAGATCACTCTGTTTTCACCATTTTTTCATCACATGCTGTCCCAAAAATTATAGAACCAATTCCTCGTTCATACATGGAGAAGGACTTTTATTCAAGGGTGCTTTTAGTGCCAAAAAAAGAAATACTTGGAGACCATTCTGGATCTTTCTTTCCTAGATTAGTTTGTGATAGTGCACAAATTCAAAATTATGTCCCTTCACAATGTGCTACTTTTTCTTCCTCTTTCAGGTTTCCTGGTAACACTAGACTTAAAAGATTCTTATCATCACATCCCTGTTCAGCCAGACTTCAAATGTTTTTAAGGTTTTGTTCTCTGCCTTACCCTTTGTACTGTCCACTGCACCAAGAGTGTTCACAAAGTACCTAGCTCCAGTTAGAGCTCATTGTAGGCTACAGGGTATCCACATATTTTCCATATTTAGGTGAATTGCTTATCTTTGCAGAGTCATTTTTAAAGTGTCAGGAATCCCCCCCCCCCCCCCCACTCCCCTCCCACTCTCTCTCTTTCTCTTTCTCTCTGTCTGGGATGAGAGATCTCTTACACAAGCTGGGGTTCCAAGAAAACAGTCAGAAGTCTTTCTTGACTCCTTCACACAGGATTGTGTTCCTGGGATGTCAGCTAGTTCAAAGAACTTTTCTTCCACAGGAAAAAATAGATCTATATCTAGATCTATTTTTAAGGTTTTACACTCAAACTTCAGTCACTGTGGGGGAATACATTAGGATTTTGAGTCTCATGTCTTCTGTGATTCTCATAATACCCCTGGCAAGACTCATCATGAGAACGATGCAATGCTATCTAAAGTCTCTGTGATCCCAGCACCAACACCCTTTGTCTTTTCAAATCTAAGTGTTGTGGTCTGTCAGAAGAGAACTTTAGTGGAGACAGCAGATATCCTTAAACCTAGGTCTCCCGTTCTCCCTCCCTGTTCCAAAGTACACAGCACAGATGCCCTGGACTTCACTTGGGGAGCAATTTCAGGAGGGATGAAAGTGTAGGGTTTTTGGAACACTCAGACAGACACAAGCATATAAAGATCAAAGAGATACTTGCCGTGATCCAGTCACTCAACTCCCTGAATCATCTTTGGTCTCTGGGATCTCTTCAAGTTGTTACAGACAGTAACACAATCATGTGGTGCATCACCAATCGGGGGAATTAGGACATACCTTCTTTGCAGATTAGCCATGTTAGCTTGGGATATAGCCTCACACCACAGTCTGACACTACAGGCATCCTACATTTTGTCAGAACAAAATTGTGTGTTGGACAAGCTGAGAAGGACCAGGGCAGACCCCCACAAATGGAAACAAGATCAGGGGGTCTTCACGATATGATTCATGTGTGGGGGGTTCCTCCAGTAGACCTTTTGCTTCCTCTCTGAACAATCAACTGGCATGATTCTGATCCATGACTCCATGCAAGAAGGCCCAGAAGACGGATGCCTTTTCTTTTCCTTGGACAGTAATTTTCCTGTGTGCTTTTTCACCCTTTCCATTATGGCAGTGTATTTCTGAAGATTCAGAAGGAATCTCCCAAGATCATTGTGGTGACTCAGCTCTGGCCCTGGCAGTGGCGGTTCTCCCTTCTGTTGGAAGTGGCCAGGGGCACTTACCACAAGATACCTCACAGATTGTACCCACTCACATAAGAACCAGAGGTGTTTGATACACCCTGACATCAACCAAATTAAACTGACTGCCTGGATGACGGAGTCTTAATTGCTTTTAGGCACCTGTTTACTGTGAACATGCAGCAGTAACTAATGGAAGCAAGAAAACCTGCTACAGAATCCTGTATTAACAAATGGGAAAGTTTTCTAGTTGGTGCCAACAACATAACCGGCACCCATTCAGTGCTTGCTGTTCTCTGCTTTTTCAGTGTTTGTGTGAGTTACTATCCTATGGCCTTTATTATTCTTCTACAAGGTTCATTTATCAGCCATTTCAACTTGTCTGCCTGTGGATCCTCCTCTTTCAGTGCAATCTTGTGTAGAAAACCCCTTTCAGAAACATTTTCACAAGAAGTTTCTAAGTAAACCAGTGTCCCCTTGGGATTTTAATTTTGTGTTAGAGAAGCTAACACTTGCTTCATTTGAGCCAGCTAACCTGGCTGACTTGAAGTTCTTAACATGGAAAACAGTTTTACTGATATGCTTTGATCTCTGCAAGAAGAGTACCTGAATTGCAAGTTCTTATGGTTGGTCAACCCCATCTCAATTTACACAGGGACAGGGTTTCTTTGAGAATCCATCCTTCTTTTATGCCAAAAATGGTATCCCGAGTCTACTGTAAGGCAAACTATCCATCTCACGATTTTCTTTCCTGAACCTAAAAATGAGGGATAAAGGATACTCCATACCTTGGATGTCCACAGACAACTCTGGGACTGTTTTGACATAACTTAAGTTTTTCAGATCTTTTGGATCAAGTGTTCATTTCTTGTGAAGGTAAGAAAAAGGGACAACCTGTGTCAAAGTGGCCTTAGGCAGCTATTTGGAAATAGTCTATTACCTTTTGTTATAGTTGCCATAGCAAAACTGTTCCTGGCAGTGTCAAGGCCCACTCTGCCAGGGCCTTGGCTTCATCTCTGGCTTTTTGGAAAGAGATGGATTCTAGAAGTTGCTGCTTGGTCCTCTGCACATACTTTTACAAAGCTGTATAAGAGAGATTCTTTCTCCATATCCAGGTCAGGCTTTGCTAGGACCATTTTCCAGGGGCTCCTAAACTCTTCTGCTTCCACCTCCCAAATGTAGTCAGCTAAGGGCAATCTACCCATATAGCCAAGGCTACTGCAGCAGTCATATGATGAACATAGTACAGCTGTGTATGTAAAATTACCATAGCAGTAGATGTTCGAATGATCACTGCTGCTGTAGCCACTCCCTCACCCACCCCCTTTTTGGTATTTTTTTTTATGCCGGAGCTTGGACATTTATATTTTGTTTTTACTAACACCATCTTTTCAGGGCTCAGACTCCCTCTCTCTGTTGGCAGGAAAGCTCTGAAGGGATTGGTGCTCAAACTTGTCTTTTAGTCAGCTCAGTTCAAGTTGACAGTTTTGGTACATGAAAGATGCCCTTAAGCTTTGGAAGCTGGCTGGCTGTTATATGCTTGGCAGGTTATACCTACCCCGTGTAGCTAAGGATACTGCAGCAGTGATCATTCAAGTATCAACTGTTATGGTAAGGTTACTTCTGCAACTGTACTTTCTTGCAGTTCAAAGTTCTTGTGGGACCACTTTTCTGTTTTTGGCTGTCTAACAATCATGCATGCTCACATAGCTAAAATGCAAGCATTAGGAGGCTTGTTCATAAATTGAATAACATATTTCAGCTACAGTTGAAAGGCCTGACTGACAAATCATTAAGACTTAATTTAAAAGGAAATATTTTTTTACAGAGAGAGTGGTGGAATGATGCCATGTTTTTCCTTCAAGGCTAGTTGAGGCTGAGAGTAAAGATAATTTTTATGTTATTTTTGGATAAATGGAAATTTGTTTTAAATAGGTGTGGTTGGGAAGCTGGAGTGATGTCTAGCTGCAACTACTAGAAAGAGACAGAAGTGCTTTTTTACTAGATATTTGGGTTTGTGTGGAAACTTTGTAGAAGAATTTTACATAATTTTAAGACTGTCATGGCAGGGACTGAGGTAAATTGAAAAAGAGCTAAATGTATGGATACATGTGACAGTTTCAACAGTTACCATACTATTAAGTTTTTGTGTGCTGTTTCATAGATGTTGGGGAGTTAAGTTATGTAGGACACCCATGTTGGGCAAGGGCCAACTTTACAGAATGTGAAGGAGTTTCTGCATTTGCACAAAGGAAGATCAGTGTTGTAAATGTATAGTCAGTGACAGCACGGCAAAGGAATGCAGCTAAGCACGTTACAGTTATGTATCACAGGGTCCCTTTTAAAAAAAAAAATTAATACTATTGATTAGTAACATTTTTGTTTGTTAAATCATTCATTTGCAAACCTGTGACTTCTACGCTAGTTGCTAGCTGTACAAAATATGACATTATGAATGTCCTGTGTGTGTGTTGCATGGGAGGGGCCACAAAGGTGTGTTTTATACTTTGTTCTACAAAATCTGGGAACGAGTTCCACATCCCAATATTAAATGAAAGCTATACTTAAGTGAAGGAATTGTAACACGTTTAAAGTATCTGATAACCTTTTTTTCCTATTCAGGAAGTTGACTTAATCTGAAACATTAATTGAATTTCATAACATTGGTGTTTGTCATTGGGAAGTCTTGGTCGAATTACCTTAAGGTTAAACATTAAAGAAAAGCACCGCTTTTTGTAGGCCTAGGATTAACTTGTCTATTAGTGAAAGAACCTTCTGAAAAAAAGTAACTTACCTCCTGGAATACATCATGCAGAGCAATAATGTATAGGCCGAACCACCTCTGTTTAATAAAAAATGCTCCAAATAAAATGGTTAGGTGACTTAATTTGTTCAGTTTCTTGGGTACATCACTACACTTTGTGTACTTGTATTGCTTTGTTTCATCATTTATTTGAGCCGTTAAAGGTTCATACACTTATTTTTATTAAACCATGTCCTAAACAAATTGTGTATCCCTTAGTGACATCAATTAAGGAATAATATGAGATGCATCCTTAGACTTTAATGGACGTGTCACTGTGCATGCGAGATGATGTGTCAATCAAAGTCTATGGACACACACATTACGCTTTCACTAACTTGACTGCAAAAATGTTAAAATATAAAAAAATATTTAAGTAAGCAGTGTTTCTTAAATGGCCTAAATTAAGACATTTTTAATAGTAAGCTAAAACATCTCATCTAGGTTTTTCAAAATAGCATGCCTGTGTTTCAGAGAGGTGAGGAACAATTATGTATTCCATTGTCTGGCTTAATTCTAATTTAGCTCTTGTATTCATTGACATGATTTTGTTTTTTTTCAGCTGTAAGATAATTTGGTTTTCCAGTAATGAAATGTGCCTGCCTGAAAATTCAAAACATATGTGCTCCTAAATTATAATTCATTACTGGTTGTGCGTTAGGCCCGGCAAGCCAGCACATACTGCCAATCATTAGTGGACCGGAGTTCCACTGTGGTGACCTTTAACCGGGAAAAAGCCGAAAGTCACAAACAAACTGTATTATATCTACTACTGTTACTGTGAATGCCAGTGTAAATTTCTAGGTAAATAGTTGTACATTCTGTTGCATATTTAGTTGTATTGTTTGACTCTGGCCCCAGATCATGACTGAAAAGGGTCCTTGGACCCAGTTCACCTACCTGGTTAACAAAAGTTAATTAAATAAATTAATTAAAATTTTTACAGGCTTTCATCTGTAACAGAATGCTTCTGTTAACTATTATATCAAATTCTTTTAAAGCATTGGTGCATGTACATTTCGAGTAGTACAATGTATTGTAAAGAACATTGGGATCTTTAACATAGACATTTATGTTAATGCTTCATAGACATAAACTACTCTTTAGACTCCAGGCACCGAACATACTTAGCAAAATCATCATGCCAACTCTCTCGGACCATAAAACACTGAGATCTTTTAGACAAAGTGAAGGTCAGTACTGTTTTTGACATGAGGATAATATCTTTACTGTTTGTAGATACATTTTCTTGGCCTCAAGCGACTTTGGCCTCCAGCCTGCAGTGAAGATGGAACAGTTGTGATTTTAAAACAAAAGAGTACCTCCAGATTAGAGGACATGCTCTGTCCAGGGAAAGAGCAGATTGACCTCTCTAGGTGAGGGGGAAGCACCTGTCTTCATTGGAGGAGTTTAAATACACTGGGTTCTTGTTTGGCACTGAGGATAGATGTGATTACACTCATCTGCTGGCCAGTCTTCCAGTGATGACAGTACAGGAGGTGTTGCATTGCACTTTGTTGGTAAGATGACAGCTGAGTCATAGGACCAGAAGTTGTCAGTTTTCTAGTAAGATCTTGTGCTTTGTTCTTAGAAAAGGTCATGAGCTTTGGGTAGTGACTAGAAAGATGAAATTTCAGATACAAGCAGCAGTCATGGGTATCCTTCACAGGGCAGCTGGGATCACTCTCACTGGTGGTGTTGTGTGGAGCTGTACAGAATGGGAGGACTTTGGTGTACAGTGACTGCCTGTGTATATTTAGAGGAGTCTGTTGAAGTAGTTGGAGTACCTTGCAAGGACTGCCTCCTGAATGCCTTGCATGAGAGGTACACAGCCAACTGGTAGGAGCCTTGACAAGTTAGAAGGAGTAGATTACTGTCTGATGCCGTGGAATGCTGGAGATGGTTGCTGGGGTTAGGGAAGTCTGGTCTACTCTGCTCTGCTCATCTAACTGCCACTACAACCCTTACTAGGAAAGATGATTCATGAGCTGATGATGACATCCTGAATTAAAACCTGTTCAGTCAAGCCCTGGAGACTGGACAACCTATTCTAAATTCTTACAGCTTCTCCCTTGGTCTGATGACCTTTAGGTTGGTTAAAATAGGTCAGGTAAGAGCAGAAGCTTACCCCCTTATGAAAAATAATTGCTGGATTTCCCATTTAATCTTATAATTTCAACCAAACAAGCCACAGCTAGTGCTGTATGTGGTAGTAAGATAAACTTGATTAAGCAAATTTGACTACTATATTTACATTATGCTGAATGCTTTCAGATGTACGTTTCAGACACAGCGCCATTTGTACAGTTTCTCAGATAGCATAATCTTTTACAAACTTAATGTTAACCCCTTTACTAAAGTGGAATTGCAAGTTTTGTTTTTAATTTATTCAAGATCTCTTAATTCCAAGTTTAAACCACAGAACACCTCCAGGCCCTTATGTTATTCTAGCCAGCATGGTGGCACAGTAAATATATCTGTGCCTCATAGTTCCAGGGTCCAGGTTTCAAGCCTGGCTTTCAGGCACTGTCTCTGTGGAGTTTACATGTTCTTATGGTGTCTTCTTGGATTTTCTTCAGGTACTGTAGTTTCTTCCCAGCTTCTAAAAGGCATGTTGGTTGAGTGATCATTCTAAATTGTCCATATAAACTGTAGTTACCCTTGGCCCTCTGGCCTAGGTAATGACTGAAAATGGTCTATGGACTTTCCCACTTACCATTTAAATATCCAAGTAGCTAAATGGGTAGAGTTACGGCCTCGTGTGCAGTAGGTGCAGAGTTTGAATACATGGGAGGGCAAGTTAACACTGGTTACTTAGCTTAGTGGTTAGAGTTCTGGCTTTGCATGCAGTAGTTCATAGTTCGAATAATAAGACAGGCCATTCAGCTTTATAAGATCACTGGTGCATGCAATAAATATGTAGCACTATAGAACAGGAAACTGGATAGATAGGGGTTCTAATCTCACTACTGGTAACTGTGTGTGGTGATGCTCCCCATTGCATTACTTTCCAGGGCCTGTTCATGTCATCCACCTTAAATCCACTGTTGGCACTTTCTAGGCATATAAGCTCTGTGGCACATGTGGTAAGTAGGCAGCACTGTAGTACATACAACTAGGTAGGTAAGGGTTTGAATCTCAGTACAGCCAACTATAGTACTGTGTTTGTGTGTGAAGCATACCCCATGTGTGTGCCGGTTATACCATTTAAAAACAGTTCATGTGGAGTAGTGGTAGCTGCTGTGACTGGAGTGCACAGGGTTCTGGGTTTAAGGCTTGCCAGGGATGTGTATTTTAGCTCTGTTAGCTTAGTGGTTAGAGTTCTGGCTTTGCATGCAGTAGTACATGGTTCGAATACCAAGACAGACCATTCAGCTTAGTGGATGAAGGTAAGGAAGTTCATACAGCCTACCTCAATCTGGCCAAGGCCTTTGATACCATTCCTCACTCAGGAATTATTGATAAACTCACCAAACTAGGCATCAACCCCTATATCACTAGGTGGGTTGCAAATTGGCTCACAGATTGACCACACAGTGTGAACGTAGCAGACTCCAAGTCAGACTGCTGACCAGTCATGAGTGGAGTCCCACAGGGATCGGTCCTGGGTCCTCTCCTGTTCGGCATCTACTTCTCAGAAGTCCAGGCCAACAGAAAGGGAACTCTAACTCCTCATGTGATGCAGACATTCTACAGAAAGGCCTCACTGAGACCAATGACTGGTGTCGAAACCATGGCCTTAAGCTTAACTCCAAAAAATGCATCATCATTCCTTTTGGTAAAAACTCAGTTCCCATTAATTACCACATCAGTGGAAGCCCAGTGAACACTGAAGGCATTATAAGAGATCTGGGGATGCAGGTTGACAGCAACCTCTCCTTCAAACACCACATTGCCACTGTGGACAGAAAGTCCTTCTATGTGGCACAGCTCATTACCAAGGGTTTTGCATCCAGGAAGAAAGAAGTCATCGTCTGTCTCACTTCTTCCCTCATTAGACCAATCATCAAGATTAATACCCCATTTGGCATGTACCTCACCAGACACCTGCAAAAGCTGCAGAGGCCACAGAAGTACCTCACGAATAGGATCATAGGCATTAAACACATGTCCTAAATGGACAGACTCAAAAGACTCCAGCTATTCTCTCTCTCATATCGCCTACTTAGAGGTGATCTCTGCTTGACTTACAAAGTCATGTCTTGCCTTATCTGCAAGGCCATGGAGTGTATTATCATGGAACTTATAAACAAAGACACTGGCAACCTTCAAACACTGGACCCCACCCAGTTTGGGTTCGTGAAGGGCAGATCTTGTCTCCTGAACCTGATTGACTTATTTGAATCAGTCTCCAGAGCCATGGACAAGGGTAAGGTGGTGCACACAGCCTATCTAGACCTTGCCAAGGCCTTTGACACCATCCCTCACTCTGGAATCATAGATAAACTTACTAAGCTGGGCATTAATCCCTACGTCACCCAATGGGTTGCTAACTGGCTTACTGATAGAACCCACACTGTAAAAGTAGCCGACTCCAAATCCAGCTCCAGACAAGTGACAAGTGGAGAACCTCAGGGTTCAGTCCTGGGACTGCTCTTGTTTGGCATCTACTTCTCTGAAGTACAGGCCAACACTAAGGGACTCTGGCTAACAAAGTTCGCAGATGACTGCAAACTGGGAGCCATTACTGAATTCCCATATGTTGTGGATATTCTACAAAAGGGCTTACAGAAACAGATGCTTGGTGCCAGAGCCGTGAGCTCAAGCTCAATCCCAAGAAATGTATAGTTATCCCCTTTGGGAAAAAACATGTACCCATGAATTACCACATAGGTGGCAGTACACTGAACACCGAAAGTGTGATAAGAGACTTAGGGACACAGATGGACAGTGGTCTCACCTTCGATAACCACATCGCTGCAACAGTCAGGAAATCCTTCTGTGTGGCACATCTCATGACTAAGGGCTTTTCATCCAGAAAAAAGGAGGTCATTGTCCCACTGTACTCATCCCTCATTGGACCCATTATAGAATACAACGCCCAGTTTGGTATGTACCTCTCCAGACACCTGCAACAACTGGAAAGGCTGCAGAAATACCTCACTAAAAGAATCACAGGTTAAAGCAGATGCCCTACGCTGACCGCCTTAAAAAACTCCAGCTATATTCTCTTGCATATCGTCTACTCAGAGGCGATCTCTGCTTAACATACAAGGCCATGTCAAACCCAGAGCTGTTGGACATGCTACACTTAAAGAAATCCCAATCCCTCAGAGCCACACACTCCAGGGATCTAAACCTTGTCATCACAATAAACAAAGCATGCTGGCGGGATAGGTTCCAGACCCAGAGACTCCCCAGCCACTGGAATAGATTGCCCATACATGTCAAGCAGAGTGCCTCTTTGGCCCTCTTCAAAAGGAACCTTGATGATTGGATGGGAGAAAGGAAATTCACCCCGGGGATCACGTCAGTCGCCCTGTTAGACAGGGGTCCAGGGAAGTAAATAGTGTGGGAAGAAATAGCCAGGGAATTGTTATGGCTAGGCTTGTGCAGGCCCTAGGGCTGATAGCCTAGTACCAACCTATGAACCTATAAATAAACAAATCCCTCTTTATCTTTTTTTTTTAAATAATGACATACTCAGTGAACATGTATTTTTAGCAACCTTTCATTTTTGGCAGCACAAGCTGTTCCCTACATTCATGGGAACAAGCCACTGTATCAGTCCATTAAAACCAAGTGTAAATCTGGGGAACGGGTAGGTCTTATTGTATCTTTCTATTACAGGACTTGCACATCCATTTGGGTCTTTTAACTGAAAAGTGTATTTGCATTCCTTAGTTTAGGTCAGTATTGCTTTATCCCTGCAAGTCAAACTGAGAATAACATCACAAACTGTATCTGGTATTTTTGTTGTTTACAGTGGATATAAAAAGTTTACACACCCCTGTTAAAATGCCAGGTTGTTGTGATATAAAAAACTGAGACCACAATAAATAATTTCAAAACTTTTCCCACCTTTAATGTGACCTATGACCTGTACAGTTCAACTGAAAAACAAACAAATCTGTCGGGAAAAAAATGTAAAAAATAAAAAAACGTGCAATAAGCTGGTTGCATAAGTGTGCACACCCTTAAACTAATACTTTGTTGAAGCACCTTTTGATTTAATTACAGCATTCAGTCTTCTTTGGTAGGAGTCTTATCAGCATGGTACATCTTGACTTGGCAATATTTGCCCACTCTTCCTTGCAAAAGAGCTCCAAATCTGTCAGATTGTGAGGGCATCTCTTGTGCACAGGCCTCTTCACGTCACCCCACAGATTTTCTATTGGAATTAAGTTTGGGCACTGGCTAGGGCATTCCAGAACTTAAATTTTCATCTGGTGAAGCCATTCTTTTGTTGATTTGGATGTATGCTCGTAGTCGTTGTTATGATGAAAGGTGAAATTCTTCTTCATCTTTTGCTTTCTAGCAGACGTCTGAAGGGTTTGGGCTAAAGTGACTGGTATTTGGAACTGTTCATAATTCCCTCCACTTACACTAAAGCCCCAGTTCCAGCAGAAGAAAAGCAACCCCAAAACATGATACTGCCATCACCGTGGGGATGGTGTTCTTTTGGTGATCCGAAGTGTTGTTCTTGTGCCAAACGTACCTTTTGGAATTGTAGGCAAAAAGTTCAACCTTGGTCTCATCAGACCATAATATATTTTCCCACATGTTTATGGGAGACTTGATGTATTGTTTTCCAAATTTTACCAGGGCCTGGATGTTATTCTGTGTAAGAAAAGGCTACCGTTTTACAACCCTACCCCATAGTCCAGACCTATGGAAAATACGGGAAATTGCTGTCATGTGTAGTACACAAGCAGTACTTGCCAGAAATTCCTGCAGTTCCTTCAATGTTGCTATAGGTCTCTTGGCAGCCTCCCTTACCAGTTTTCATCTTGTCTTTTCATCAATTTTGGAGGGGCATCCAGGTCTTTACAATGTCACTGTTGTCCCATATTTTCTCCACTTTTTGATGACTGTCTTCACTGTGTTCCACGGTATATCCAATGCTGTGGACATTTTTTTGTACCCTTCTCCTGGCTGATACCTTTCAACAAATGAGATCCCTTTGATGCTTTGTAAGCTCTCTGTGAACCTTGGCTTTTGTTGTAGTAGACAACTGAGTAAATGTCAGGAAAATCCCACTAGGACAGCTGAACTTTATTTGGGGTTAATCAGAGTCTCTTTAATTGATGGCAGGTGTGTACCCAAGAAGACTGAATGCTGTAATTAAATCGAAAGGTGCTTCGGCAAAGTCTTAGTTTAAGGGTGTGCACACTTATGCAACCAGCTTATTGTACGCTTTTTTATTTTTTTATATTTTTCCCCTAACAGATTTTTTTTCAATTGAATTGTACAAGTTGCAGGTCACATTAAAGGTGGGAAAATTTTTGAAATGATTTATTGTGGTCTCATTTTTTTATATCACAAAAAACTGGCATTTTAACAGGGGTGAGTAAACGTTTTATATCCACTGTATATCATAACAAATTATATTTTTACTGTCAGTTCTGAAGGCAAGCCACTTGCCAAATTTAGCAGGTTTAACCTTCTCAGTTATTGTACACAGGTTATTCAATGACTTCATTATGCAGTTCTATTTAGTTAATGTGAAAAAAATATTCCTCATATTTCACAATATGCTACCATATCTGTTATAACAACTCAACACTTTTTCCAGCCACTGCCTTCATTATACCTCCCTTTGTTTACTTAATGTGAATATCGAACTTTATGTTTACCTATCTTTTATTGTGATTGCAGTTGTAAGGCAGGGCTGTTTGTGGTCCCTCTTTTGTTTGATTTAGCTAAGTGAACCCCATTAGCTGAGATTATTGAACTATTTGTGACTCGTCCTCTTCTGGTTATTACCATCCTAACATCTTGTTATTTTCAGATGATATTTTAATGCATCTGGTACTACTGCTCATGTTGCATTTTCTTTAATAAAAACTGCTTTATCATGCATCCCATGTGCTAATTCTAGAAAGACTCAGCCTCTCTGTACAAATTTAAACTCCTTGTTGTGGAACATTTTATTTATTTATTTTACATTTGTTAACCGGGCTAGTCTGGCTGGATACATGTCCATTTGCTCCACTATCAGAATAAGACAATACGATAACAAATTAGGGAAAAGGAAAAAAAAAGAAATCTGTTATATAAAAGTGTTAAAGAGAGCAGTTGGAATTTTAACAGGTAATCAGTAGACTGGGAGAGAGTAATAAAATGCTGAGCCAGTGAATTAAGGTGAGTTTTTTGTTTTTTTTTGAAAAGGTGACATGAGCTTAGGGAGGAGAGTGGGTTCTGTGGGAAGTATTCCAGTAAGAACCGATAGTGTGTTTGCAAAGGAAATCACCTGATTTGTTATGAGATTTCAAAGTAGTAACTAGTGACTGTCTTGATAGTTAAATCAAAGTGATAGTCAAAAATTTAGCTGATTGTCTATGGTGACGCCTAGCAGTTTAGATGGGGGTGGATTTACAGTTGGGGGTAAAGAGTAGTAGTTTGGTTTTGGGATGTTGGGAGAAAGTGGGCAGGTTATTAATGAAAGGGAGTTGAGAGGATATGGCTGTCCCCCAAAGGACTGCTTTTTTTCTTTAGTCAAAGTATGGAGTTGAACCACTAATGCTTGTGAATCCAGTGAGCAGTAAATGCTGTAAAGTGGGTCTAAAACCATGTTGAGAGTCTCTACAAGTTATTCAAGAATGTAGAGAATAATGATGTTGATATGGAATGCATATTGGATTTTATTTTGGAGAGAGAGAGAGACAATAGGTCGAAAAATTGGACCAGCAGATGGGATTTTTGGATTCTGTTATAGTTCTGTTTATTAAGATGGAGCTGGAATGGCGGGGATGATTTGGGCATGATGGTTTAGGAGATTTGGTGGAAGGTATTAGCTTCTTCTATTCATCTATCATCTATTGGGAGGTATTTTATTAGTTATAGATTTATGGTTTTTTTAATTTTTGATTGCTAGATTTTATATATTTTGTAGATTTGTATATTATTATAAGTAGTTAGCTTGATTTTGTTGTTTTTTGTTTTTATTGGAGAGGTAAGGTAAGGAGGTGGTCGCTGATATTGTCAGTTATAGTTGAGTTTTATAGAGGGATTGTTGTTGGTCAAGTATCCAGTCTAGTGTTTTTGTTTTTGGGGTGATTTATTATGTATTCTAGGGGGGAGTTGTTGGTGGTGAAAGTTAAAGAGATTAAGGTGAATGGTGGGTTTGGGGATATGGAGCTTGGTCAATAATTAAAAATCACACCTTTAATGGTTCCTATGGGGGAAAAGTGGAAATCCAGCTTGGGATATTTTTTTCTAGGTATATTGATTTCTGCCTGGGGGATGTGTAGGAACATATTATATTTATAATATAACATCTACAGTATGTCCTACACAACAGTGTATGTATCATATTTAATGTCAAGGTAATTTTGACTCATTCTTCTCAAGCTGTTTTATGAATTATTAGATAGTTATGATGATGAAGTTACTGTAAAATGTATGCCTGGTACAGCTTTCCTGTTGAACAGAGAATATTGCCCATTAGAATGAGAAATAGGCAAACGGTTACATCTGTCCTTGGCTGTAAGCTGTGTTGCAGGCATAAAATTATTTCCGAATGTCTGGGCTTTTGATAAATTGAAGATTAACCACTAGATACATATTTAGACCCATTTAGTGGGGAATGGTAACATTCACTGGCTTGTTTTGAGCACAAATCAAGTCTTTTCTTCTTCACCTGCAGCTCGGAATTTTGTAAAAATCTATTAACTCCTCATTCAGTCTCTTTTTGCCACTAGTATCCTAGCTTTTCACTCTGACAGTATACAGTACACAGTAGAAGAGCTAAATGCTCAGTATGATTATAGCCCTAGACAGAGAAAAAAGGCAGCTGTAAATGACAGTACACTTTTAAAAAAATCTGTAGAGGAACTCTTGATTTCTGACCTTAATTGGTAGGAAAGAACATAGTTGCAAAAAAGAGAGAACAAAGAGCTGTGACACCTTAGCTTCTGGTACTTTCCTGGGCCACCAAGCTTAGAATGGTATGGGTAAGATAACAGAGTCAGGAAGACAAATTCCTAGAAATCATATTGTGATATTTCATTCAAACTTAACATGTTGTGCAGTGAAAATACTGAATGGCATAGAAATAACACAACATTAAGTAATAACATACTTTTTAAGCCTCCTGTATGATGTACTTGATAAAGTAATGTATTTTTTGTATCAAGTGCAGAATGCTGTAGGTTTCATTCCCATTTGCTAAGCAAGAATATTTCAACTCTGCTCAGGTAATTAGTTTAATTTGTTTGGTAGCCCTTCTGATGGTACTTGTGAAAACAAAGTGATTGGTATTTTAAGGTGTAAATTTCTGTTCTCACACACGCACACACACACACAAAACACACACATATGGCTTATAGGGAGTCTTGACTGCATAAACGTAGTAAAAATTCTGTGGGATGTTATTTCTAGTTGCTTTTTAGTTTTCAATGATTTGAGATTCGATGTTATGAGTTTTCGATGATTTGAGTTTTCGACGATTTGGTGTCGCTGTTTTGAAATTTGATGAAAAGAGCTTTTGACGATATGAAGTGGAACCATATATATATATATATATATATATATATATATATAGATATATATAGATATATATATATATATATATATATATATAAAATATTCCAACTCTGACATCACATAACAGCAGGGTAAGTGCAATTTACCTTCCCCTGCTGCAGCGCAATCTTATCATGGGTGACGGAACCATAGAGCAAGGGGGGGGGGGCACCCTCACACACACTTTTGCAGCAGATCCAGTTGACTCTTTGTTTTAAAGTTCTTGCTGCAGAATCCTGCCGATTATTTGTTTTTAAGCTTTTGCGGCTCACGCATTTCCAGCTGGCCAGGCTCAAATGTGGCCGGGAGATTTACTGGCTGCTGTTGCAGGGATTATCAACAACGGAATGAAATACAGGGTGAGTAAGTAAGGAAACTAGTGTGTGTGTGTGTGTGTGTGTGTGTGTGTGTGTGTGTGTGTGTGTGTGTGTGTGTGTGTGTGTGTAACAAGCCATATTTCCATCAAATTTCAGTACACATGCTTATTATAGTTTATTACTTACAACACATATGATTGGTTAAATACTTTATGATAGTTTATGAAATTCTCATTTCCTCCATTCTTATTCTTTTTACCAAGTCTATTCTTTTCCTCACCCCTCCTTACAATATTTTATTTTGTTCTCTTCACATTTACTTACACGACTTTATTTTGTTCAATTTATATATTTGATTTTCTTTATTTGTAGCTCACTCGCCTCTCTTCTTTCTTTTTATCATACATGCAAGATCTCAGTAATCACTTACATACTATGGATGTATATATTTTTTGGAATATCTTTAAGATGCATGTCTGAAATTGTTCCTTAGTGTTAGTGCTCTATCCCAGTAAACAAAACTAAATAAATAATTAATAATAAAAAGAATGCTCAGATTTTAGTGTTGCATGTTTTTTTGAAGAGACACCCCCACCAGTGTCAGAGAGCAATATACACAGACAAGCTCACATAAATACGTGCACATATGTATATCTGAATAAACACACGTGCCGACACACACACACACACACACACACACACACACACACACACACACACACACATATATATGGGTGGGAATATGCATATGTACATTCATCTACCGTACAAAGCATTATTTGAGCAGCTTTGTATGGGTCTTTGGGAGTACACAGCTGTGTGTGAAACAGGGGCAGAACAGGCAAATATGCTGACTGAAATGAAAGGACTATGTGGGTATATAACTGAAGTGAAGGAACTGTGTGGATTTAAAAATAAATGCAATTAGTGTATCCTACAGTAGACTGACATTAATGAGAAAAGTAAAAGACGAGTAAATGTTTTTGTTTCATCTTATTTTTCTTAATTTCTCATTATATTCTGTGCTAATAATATTTGCTAATACATTCAGCTATAATTTACTGTTGTTCAGGTTTAATTTACCAGTACTTTTCAAAGCATTTTACAAACTGGGCTGTGACGTTCATGGAAAAGGATGAGTTAAGCTTACTGAATATTTTTGTTACATTCTTGGTACTAAAGGACTTGGCAAGGCAAGATGTTTGGGTCAGGTGGTGGATTTTCTATAAGTGAACAATTTATAAACAGGGCAGACAACTGTAAAAACAGAGCAGAAAGGCATGATGACATTCTATAGCACCATGTCTGAGTCTCCATAAAGAATTATTGACTGCTACTGTTCTGAAATGAAGCATTTCATATTACTACCGCTTCTCTGTCAGCAGGTGTGTGTGTGTGTGTGTGTGTGTGTGTGTGTGTGTGTGTGTGTGTGTGTGTGTGTGTGTGTGTGTGTGTGTGTGTGTGTGTGCGCGCGCGCCTCATTCAATACACCTGGTGGCTAGAAGCACTGAGGTTCAAACCCTGTACCCTGAGTATAGGATAAAAAGAGCCTAAAGTCCCTAGCCACCACCACTTGTGAGCTTTGCCCAGGTTTCTTTGTGCTAAGAGTTGAGAGCTATAGTGAGAACTGAATTTGTATTCCCCCAGGTTTCTTCGTGCTAAGAGTTGAGAGCTGTGGTGAGAAGTGAGAAATGAATTCGCTAAATGATAGCCAGTAAGTTTCAGTCGTCCTATTTTTCAGGAAGCTGCTGATTTAGCATAGTGGTATGCTACTCTGACTGTAGTACATAGGGTTCTGGGTTTAAGACTTACTAGTGAAATGCATGGTGGTAACACAACATTTTATTCTAGCAACTTTCAAAATTATACAAGCAATGTTTAAAATGTGCCCCTGGTTTTTGACCTTTTGCAGCCCCCCCCCCCAAAAAAAAAAAAAACAATGAAATTGATAATAAGTGCGAGAAGCTGTGCAAGATGCCTATGGCTTACACTGCTGTCATTCTGTTTATAGTGTGGGTGTGGAAGTAGACGTTTATGATGGAAATGTTCCGAATTTGGGCAGTTTTGTCATTATCGGTTCATACATTTTGTTTCATTGCTTACTAGAAGACTGTTCTAAGCTACATATTTAAAATGCATTCAAACAAGTGGTGCTGTATTATACAAGGAATATAATTTAATACAATCAGGTTAATACAATCTGGAAGGTGAATCAAAGAATGTAGGATGCAGGAGACCAAAATAGGGGAAGAGACCAGTCACCAATGGAGTCCCCCAGGGTTCGGTGCTGAGACTTTTTCTGTTTGGCATATACATCTCAAAAGTAAAAGGAAATACCAAAGGGTTTTGGCCGACTAAGTTTGAGATGACTGCAAGCTAGGAGCAGGTTTTGAATCCCTAAATGACTTGACCATCATGCAGGAAGGTTTGTCCCAAACAATAACTGGTGTCAAAATCATGATAGTGCCCTCTGAGAACTGACCCAATTGTTTGGCATTTGGGAATTTGTGCATACAGTGACCTAACTTTCACCAACATGTGCCCAGAGTCATAAGAAAGCTTTTTTATATTGCACAGCTTATAAACAAATGGATTGTGACTAGATCTAGAGATGTTGTTGTCCCCCTTTACAAAGCTGGCATTAGGTCAATCATTTTGTATAATGGCCACTTTGACATGTATCTGTCCATCCCCATGCAACAATTGGAATACCTTCAGAGATACCTTAGTTAAAAGGATACAAGTTCTAAACAATAGGTCTTGCGTGGACCACCTCAAAGATTTATTACTATTCTCAGTATCCTACAGAGTGTTAGAGGGGACATGTCTGGCATATAAGGCATCCACCGACCTAATACAGATAGACCTACTGAACATCAGCAAGTCAAATAGCATCAGAAATACTCAGTCGATGTATCTAAACTGAATGTTGTGGAGAGATGGATATATACCACAGAGGCTACCACTGTTCCAGAACAAACAATCCATAAAATAAAACAAAGCTCATCCACCCATATTCAAATGCAACTTGGATTTAAGGATGGGCAATAGAAAATGTACTCCAGGATTGCCCCTCATGCCACTAATGGATAGAGGCAGTTCCTAAATGCTGCATCCCTTAGATTGGTCCCCTCAGATTATCTATGGAAAGATCACAGTTATTCTCACTAGGGCTAATATACAATTATCAGCCATGGGATAGGTAAGACCAATCAGAAAATGTTCATTCAAGAATCAAACACCAAAAGGGAATTGGCTAAGCTTAAAAAGTCCTCCAAGTGAACCTATGTTGTGGTGGTAAATAGTTATAAAAAACTGCCCTTTTTAGATCACTAAGTGCCCCTCTCATCCCCCCCCCAGTCTTCAACAACTTCCGACGCCTATGAATCTTATACAAAAGGCTGCCAGCAAAACTGCCAATAAAAAATAATGTTTGTTTATATGAGCATTTGCCTTTTTTTTTTTTTTTTTTGATCAGTTAAAAGTATTCTCTCATATGAAAGTTCGTTCTTGTAAATTGTAACCATACCCACCCTCGTGTGCATGTGTGTATACATATATATAATATGTACAACATATACATGTTTATATACACATATATATGCACACAACACGCACATTTTTAATGCAACCAGTCAACCATCAAGAGTGCCCAGATAAAGCCCACACAAACACAGGGAGAGCATGCTAGACTTGCAGGGACACTGGCTGGAGGTCAGGCCTGAACCTCTTATCATGGAGTTTGCAGCAGCATTCTTACTACTAAGTCACCATGTTGCATAGTTGCCTCATTTTACATCCCAACAGGTACATGTCTTTAAAAATCAAACCCATAATTATCTTGCCTTCAGAATCTAGTATGCAAGTCCAACAAGCAGTTTTATCATTGTCTTGTAGTTTATTTCTACAGTAATAAACTTGTATCTGTTCTCTATCCAGTATGCATGAACTTAATTCATCCATCAAGTTAATCCTGAGTAAGATGTGGCTTACCATTTAAAATCATATTCAGATAATACTATTACCATAAAAACACATAATTTTATCAAGTCCAATCTCCCTACCTCCTCTCCTTCCTGAAGGAAAGTTACTGTGCACCACATTGCATTCCATATGCACTTGATGTTTTGTTGAGGATGCTTTACCCATTTCAGTGGAACTTGGCTTTGTATGGTTTTTGACCTCTCATTGATATATTCTTTAGAAGAAATCCTGAGTCTACTTTTCCATCTCATTTGGAATAATTTCCTTAAACTGTCAACCAGTGTTATTTGTTTATCTCATTCTTACATTTGTGGTAAAGAGCATTTAAGAAGTTGATGACTGCGAGCTGTTGTGAAACTTGATCGGGGAGGGTTTGATTTTAAAGGTACTTAGAATATAGAGGGTAGGCAGGGTAGGGAATTGGGGTTATGTGGTAATGAAGATAGGAAGTTAGCAGATTGCTTTGAGAAGAAGTTTTTAATGTAGAGGGGCCTGAAGACAGTATAACTGGTTGTGGTTAAGCCTTATCGTGAGTTAGACTGGGTTATATGTGGTATGGCTTATTCTGATAGGTGATAGTGTTACTCGTGAAGCAATACCATTTTGTTTTTTTCTACATTTTTTAAGGAACTACTTTATACATGTTTCATTTTAAGTATAAAGAAATGAGTGTTCATTAATGATCCTGTGATTAAATATACTTTTTTGGAGTCTAATGATGTCTCATAGAATAGACCAAGACAGTCGACTCTTAGGTTCATAGGTTCATACTAGGCTGTCTGCCCTAGGGCATTTTTAAGCCTAGCCAGAATGTGTTTGGCTTTCGCCACCCATTTCAAATTTATTTTGCTATGCCCTTTTTCTTGGTTAGTATACTGTGCCTCTGTCTAACAGTGACACAGAAGTGATACCCAGGGTAAACCTATGATCTCCCATCCACTCATCAAGATTCCTCTTGAAGAGAGTCAATGAGGGACTCTGCCTAACCTGGACTGGGTTAGGCAGAGTGAAGGGAGCCTCTGGGTTATGAATCTGTCCCTCCAGCATGTCCTATTTATTTCAGTGCTGAGGTTCAAGACTCTCGCTCGTGTAGCTCGATGGGATTTGGATTTTCTGAGGTGCAGCATGTCCATTAATTCCGTGTTGGACATGGCTTTATACATCAGGCACAGATCGCCTCTGAACAGGCGGTATGCCACTGAGTAGAGCTGGAGTTTCTTTAACCGGGCAGCATATGGCATCTGTTTGAGCCCTTTGATCCTCTTGGTGAGGTACTTTTGGGGTCTTTCCAGTTGCTGCAGGTGTCTGGTAAGGTACATCCCAAAAGGGGCATTGTACTCAATTATGGGCCTGATGAGGGATGAGTAAAGAGGCACGATGATGTCCCCTGATCTAGATGTGAATCCCTTCATGATTAGGTGGGCTATATAAAATGTTTTCTAACCACTTTGGCCACGTGGTTGTCAAATGAGAGATTGCTATCAACTTGGGTCCCCAGGTCCCTAATTACTTCTTCTGTACTTAATGGATTACCACCTATGTGGTTATTTGTGGGCACTTTGTTTTTGCCAAAGGGGATGACTATACACTTTTTGGCATTTAGCTTGAGGCCATGGCTCTGGCACCAGTTGTCTTTTTCTATGAGGCCCTTTTGGAGGATGCTTGTGTCGGCTGGAGAGTCGATTATGGCGCCCAGTTTGCAGTCATCTGCGAACTTGGTCAGCCACAGTCCTTCTGTGTTGGCCTGTACCTCCGAGAAATATATACCTAACAAGAGAGGTCCCAGGACTGAGCCTTGTGGGACACCACTTGTAACTGGTTTGGAGTCTGACATGGCTGCAGCAATTCTAACCATGTGGGTTCTGTCCTTGAGCCAATTTGCAATCCATCTAGTGACATAGGGGTTTATATTTAAGCTGGTGAGCTTATCTATAATGCCTGAGTGGGGTATTGTATCGAAGGCTTTTGCGAGGTCCAGGTAGGCTGTGTGGACCACCTTCCACTCGTCAATGGCCTTGGTGACTGTTTCAAAGAAATCAACCAGGTTTAAGAGGCAGGATCTGCCCTTAAAGCCAAACTGGGTAGGATCCAGTGTTTGTAGGTCCCCAGTATCTTTATTTATGAGGTCCATGATGATCCTTTCCATAGCTTTGCAGACCAAACTAGTCAGGCTTATGGGGTGATAGTTTCCAGGATCCGTTGAGGCACAACCTTTATGGAGAGGGACCACTGTTGCTGTACGCCACTCTTTGGGCACATATTCTGTAGTAAGGCTGAGATTGAGCAGTAGTTTTATGTTTGGGTTTAGCTCTTCTTGGAGTTCATGTAGGACGCAGCCCGGGACACCGTCTGGTCCCATTGATGCTGTGTTTTTTGCTTTGGAGAGGGCGGCTCTTACCTGAGCATCTGAGATGTCAGGGGGGCAGCACTCTGCTGGGATAGATATTTGCCCTTTTGATGGGGAGTTTGCGCTGAACCTGTCAGCTAGGATGTTGACAATGTCTGTGGGTTCGGTGTATTTTTTGTCATTTTGGACTAATTCTGAGCATATCTGGGAATTACCACCCAGGTTCCTAACATAACTAAAGAAAGCCTTGTGATTATCCTTAGTGTCCTGTGCAATTTTTCTCTCGAAGCTGGCCTTAGACAATTTTATGTGTGCCCGTAGTTTTTTTGCTAATACTGATCAGTGATGCCTTCCCTTTTTGGGATTTTGCTCTATCATTTAGTAGCTTCCTCCTTCTATTGTATAGTTTGTTTATGGCTGGGGTCCACCAGACAGGACGTCTTCCTTTGGAGGATTGGGTCTTGGTTTTATTTGGGATCGCATGATCCATGCATTCCTGAAGGTGTTCATAGAATGCGTTTATAAAGGATTCTGCGGTCTGGGCCATATTTTCCACAGGCCTGGGGGCTTTGAAGGATTCCACTTCAGTTTTGAGGAGTGTGAAATTTGCTTTAGAGAAGTTTTTCACTGTGGTTTTCTGGGCAGGGGGTGGGATCGGGATGTGAATATCCAGTGAGATTAGTTTATGGTCTGATCTTACCAGTGAGGGATACACCTCTGGTCTGGAGCATAGAGTCCCCATGTTGGTGATGATCAGGTCCAGTATGTTTTCCCCTCTTGTGGGAGTGGTGACAAGTTGTTCCATAGCATTTGAGCTAGGGTGTTGGAGCTAGAGTAATGCTCCCAGTCTATGTTTGGGTAGTTGAAGTCGCCCAATATAATGGTGTTTGGAGATACCTTCATATTTTCCAGTGTTCTCAGGAAGGCCGAGTGGGGTTCCTTGGTTTGGAAGGGTGGTCTGTAGCAGGCTATAAACTGGAAGGCAGTTTTACCCACTGTTAGTTGCACATGGATAGTCTCTGATGCTTCGTGCTTTGCCACCAACCTGGAGGTGTGGGTATCTTTGATGAGTATCGATACTCCCCCTCCTTTCGTGGTTCGGTCCAAGTTTTGGGGCTGAAAAGCATGTTATGAGGTATAACCTGGTAGTGCTGGGGTGCTCTCGGGAGCCCTGAACCAGGTTTCTGTTACTGCACAGATATCGATGTTCTCCATGCTAAGGAGAGTTTCGAGTGCGTGCATCTTGAGGTTTAGACTTCTGGCGTTGAGTAGCATTACTCTTAGTTTCTTATCCCTTGTGATACCTATGGAGGTGGGTTTGTCTTTTGAGCCTTGCCTAAAAATGGCACTATGGGGGTAGCAAGAGCCTTTGCCAATATCCGAAAGCCCAGGGGTGACAGGTGCAAGCCGTCCCTAGCGAAGCATCGTGGCTTGTCGAGCATATCATCCCAAGCCGACAGGCATTGGATCCCCTTTGAATGACACCAGTACTTAAGCCAATTGTTGAAATTGATCATCTTGTCTTCATACTGTGGCATCATTCTTGCTGAGGGTAAGATGCTACTCAAGGTCAGGGTCATACCGGCCTGGGCTACATGCTCAGAGAGCTCCTTTATGTCTCTTTTCATGTAGTCCAGGGAGGTACGTGTCAGATCATTCACACCAGCATGGACAATGACTGAGTCATATTTGTACTTGCCTTGGAGTGACCTGAGTGCTTGTGTTATGTGGCACATCCTAGCACCCGATAGGCTGCTCACCGTGACCCTCTCCTTGTTCAGCCTGGTGAGCGGGACGTCAGTGTGCCTGACGATAGAGTCACCTATTACAAGTGTATCAGGTGTGTTTAGTCTTAAGGGCTGTGACTGTTCGGCACACTGGCTTTGTGAGATATGTGTTGCACGTGTTTTGTTTTGGGGTAGCGGCTGCTTGGGTGTCTGCTTTGGAGGTCTCTGCTGCTTGGCAGATCTTTATTTAGAGCCTCAGTATGTTTTGTGTGATTATGTGTTTGGTTTGCTGTCGTGGTAGGTCTATGTGAGACTGGAATTGTAGTGAGTGTGGTTTCCTTCTCCTCCTGACTGGTTATGCCAGTACTGAGTTGAGAGAGCTTAGCCTCCAGTTTGGCTATATGGTTGCATCTCTCACGTGTTGGAATTTGTTGGGAGGAGGAGAGGTTTGTCTGTGTACATGAGGCAGTTGTAACATTGCCTCAATATTCCCAGATTCACCAGCTGGACCGGAGAGGAGATTGACAACTCACCTTTGGACATGCTAGAATAATATTGGGAATTCCTTAATAATTGAAAACCAGGGCCAGTGGGGAGTGAGGGTGTAGTGCTTTTAATTTTTAGTGCTGACTTATATAATTGCTTTAGTGAGCAAGTGCCAGGTAATGCAATGTGTTACAGGTAACTTAAATGCAAAAACGACAAACAGTAACTTTCTTTCAAGTGAAACAAGGAAATAAGTACAGTAAGCAATGCAGATATCACTAGTGATCCACAGAAGCACTGAGAAGCCGCATATTAGGTGGAATTAGCGTTTCAGGGAAATAACAAGCAAACAAACAACAAGCATATAAACAAAGCTAGATTCAGCAGGCCTGGATCTAGTCTATGCTACAGCAAACAAGGTATACCAATTTCAGTAAGATACAGTTCAAATATTCAGGCACTATAAACCTTTAACCAGAAATTCCCAGCTCAGAAGGGCAGAGTCCAGCCTCTTCTCCCACAAGAGTGCAGACCACAAACCTTCTTAATGTAAAATAACTGGCCTGAAGCCCAAGTGCTTAAACCAGAACTAATACACTTTAAGAATAACAGACACTGGGCTCTCAATCAGCAGTTCCCAACTTAGAAGGATGAAAGCTACCTGTCCTGCCACCACAGTGCATGCCACAAACCTTCCTAATGTATAACAACTGGTCTGAAGCCCAAGTGCTTAATCCAAAAGAGTTAGAATGATAGCTACACTTTAATCAAGTTACTACCAAGCAGTAATAAATACAATTGAATACTTTAGAGAATGCCTGGATTAGTGCTCAAGTTACACAAACAAAGCTAGATCTAGCAGGCCCGAATCCAGTCTATGCCACAGCAAACAAGGCGCACCAACTTCAGTAAGAAGCAGTTCAGGTATGCATGCACTATAAGCCTTTAACCAGAAATTCCCAGCTCAGAAGGGCAGAGTCCAGGCTCTCCTCCCACAAGAGTGCAGACCACGAACCCTCTTAATGTAAAATAACTGGCCTGAAAGCCCAAGTGCTTAAACCAGAATTAATACACTTTTAGAATAACAGACACTGAGCCCTCAAGTCAGCAGTTCCCAACCTAGAAGGATGTAAGCTACCTGTTCTGCCACTACAGTGCAGACCACAAACCCTCTCAGTGCAAAAAAACTGGTCCGAAGCCCAAGTGTTTAAACCAAAAGGCTTAGAATGAGTTACACCAAACAGTAATAAATACAATTGAGTACTTTTAAGATGTTGCAAAAGTAAAAAAGTAGGTAGAAACACAAGTACAGTAAAAGCAGATGATTTTTTTTTTCTTTTCTTTCTGAATAAGTGCTGAGATCAAAGAAATGGATTTGAGTGCTGAAACTAGAAAACTGGCTAGTTATAAGAAAAAAAAACTAAGCTAGAAGGCTTCCCTCCAACACAGAAGGGCTTGGGGGCTCAGAAGCCTACAAATAGTCTATACCACTTAACAGGAAAGGCAGGAAACAAGCTTAATTTTTTTTTTTTTTGTTTCCCAGATGCTCTCTTTGTACACAGTAGGAGTGCCTGAAATCAGAATATGATCTCACTGCACTCAGTTGAGTGAGCAAATGAGGTGGGCTCAGAAGGAGTATCCAAACACAAATTTACAAGAGGGTGCAGTGCACCAAAAAACAAAAACAGGGACGGTGGGTGGGATTAACTGAAGAGCAGAGTCAAAACTTCCAGTTTAGTTAATATTCCTTCCACACGGTTAAAATCAAGTTAAATACTGTATTTTTTTGAAAATAAAGAGCAGATAAAGGTACTTAAATTCTCTTATACGTCCAGTTGAATACAGCAAGTCCTTAGCCGGCCAAAGCTGAGGTTTTTAAGCAGAAAATATTTCACACTGTACCACTTAAATAGGCAAGGACAGGAAATCAAAGAATGTGACTACCCCCACACCTGTAATTACTAGCAAATAACAAAGTTCAGCAAACACTGAAACTCTTTCTGGCTGTCATGGCAGTTGAAACTCTCTGGCTATCATGGCAGTCAGAGGAAGAAGAGACTGAAAGATGGCTGTCAATGACAAAACTTTTGGAGGTAAAAGAAAGGCCATCATTGGCATTGTCTGAATCCTGCATCCCAGATGCACATGATCCTGAGAGGGAGTTAGGACAGACTTTTGGAAGTTAATAGTCTACCCCAGACTTTGAAGAAGAGAGATGGTGAACTCCAGATTGTGTAACAGGTAACTGGGAGTAGGCTTCTGAAGAAACAGGTCATCTAAATAAGGAAAACTCTGAATGGCTTGGAGCCAGCAGAAAGCAATCACAGGAGCTAGGCATTTTGTGAATACCCTTGGGGCAGTAGAGAGCCAAAAGGCAAAGCAGAGAACTGAAAATGAAAGGAAGACACGGAGAAATGTAAAAATTTCTGAAAATAAGGTGAATAGGGATGTGAGGTAAGCATCTTTCACATCTAAAGACACCAGAAAAACCTGTGGTATTAAAAGAGGGAACAGGGTTTGAAGAGTAAACGTCCAAAAAGAGGGGACCTTGAGTAAGGTGTTGAGCAGGGAGAGATCCAGAAATGGTATCCAAGTGCCTTCCTTTCGAGGAACCAGGAACATTCTTGAATAACAATTTCCCACATGGGAAAGGAGGACAGGTTGAATGTTTCCTTGGTTCATCAGGGACCCTAGAACCTCTAGGAAATGAGGAAGTTGCTCTAAAGGAGGTTGAGGAATCCCTGTAAAAGGAGAGAGAGAGACTTCCATACAAAGTAACCCTGATGTATGATGGAAAGAACGCAAGATTCTGAAGTGATGAGATGCTAAGATGGAAGACAAAGAGAAAGCTGAAGGAAAAAATAACCTGTTCTAAGAAAGGGGGGGTGCAAATTGTCAAAGAGAATCAGGCTTATCAGATAACGGAGACTTCTAGGCTACAGAAATCTGAGAAGCCTTAGTAGAGGGGGCCTGACTACCACCTTTCCTGCCCTTTGGAGGTCTGACGGGGTTGCCTGCAAACAAAAGCAGGTCTAGAAGGATAATTTCTCTGGCACTTGGGAATAGAAGAGACAAAAATATGTTTTAAGGTCCTACAGGGCTTTATGTTTCTCTTAGAGACTTAAACAGGTCAGCAGCAGTAGTCCCAAAAAGATGTTTATTATCCAAAGAATCATCCCACAACTTGGCCTTAATGTCCTCAGGCAGAGACTGGAGACAAAGCCAAGAATGCCTCCTTATGAGAGACTGAAAAGCCACAGCCCTGGAAGAGGCATCAGCAACATCATTACTACACTTAAGGGTGGTGGGACGCTCGAGAAGCAGAACCTAAAACAGATAAGGCAGAAGATTTGTCTTTAGAATCAGGGAGGTAAGAAATAACTTGACAAGCCTGAGCAGTCAGGGCCAGAGCACACCTGGTCATGTGTGTCCGGTAATTAATAGCTCTAAAGGCCAAAATAGAAGCAGTATAAACTTTCTCACATATTCTCTCCATTGCCCTTCTATGCTTATCAGAATGCAAATGTTTGGAAGAGGGCAAGAGCTTAGAGGGTTTGTTAGACGAGACTGATACCACAGCAGAATCAGCAAAAGGCCATTTAAATAAAAATTGGCAGTACTCTGGAACCTTATAAAGCCTATCCAGTTTCTTTGGAGCAGGAGGCTGAGAATCAGGAGATTTGGAAGCAGGAATGAAAGTATCTAATAAGGCAGCCAACACAGGAGGAACTGATGATGTTTTAGGATTATCCACTTGAAGCAACTTGTATCTTCTGTGAGTATCAGAAACTTGAGAAGAGTCCCACTTAAAGTATTCTATTAGCCTAACAAATGTGTCCCCAAAGGACAGTTTCTCCAAAGGACACTTGGGGCTGAAAGACTCCTCTTCATCAGAGCCATAAGCCAAAGTAAAGGCATCAGTGAAGAATAAAACAAAGACCCCCCCCCATCAGACACTGAATCCTTATCCAAGGAATCCAGTTCCCTAAGCCATTCAAAAGGGATAGAGGTCCATGGAGGAGCAGGTAGCAAAACACCTTGAGGAGTCTTTAGGGCCATCAAGGCAGAAAACAAGATGTGATGATTTGAGGTATTGGCAGCTGTGCTAGGAGAAGTAGGGCAGTGGATATGTAACATATGCCAGCTTAGCTAGCTGGAATCTTGTAAAGAATTACATGTCATTTGTATATCAAACTGATTTGTACAGATGGTTGTGTTGTAAACGTATTTGTAAAACTGCTTGTGTTAAACAGGTACCAACAGTGTGCCCTGCTAGGCAGGAAAGAAATATACATTTATATCAGACTGTACTGTTGTAAATAGGATACTGGAAGAGAAGATGTTAATCTCAGTACAGCTAACTTTGAAAAATAGTAAGAAATTAAATTACTTAATTTAGGCCATAAAGATTGTATCTTACAGTTCTGACTGCAGCCAGAGATGACATGTCTGTGCCAAGAATGGTTTATTAGCTCCTGTAGGAAGAGTGTTTTATTGTTTTATAACTTCCAGAATCTGCAACAGATCCTAGCAAAGCTCTGTGTGTGTGTATTATTGATAGGTATGTGTGAGATTCTGGGTCATTTGTTAGGAAAGGGGGTAGCATGGGTACCAGAAGCCAGATGTATGTGATGTCATTCTGTAATCCATTACTGAAATATGATGATGTGTTGTCTCATCTTGCCTTCATTCTTAACTGTTTGGTTTGGAACCAAGCATCATTTCTGACTCAGCCTAATACTAAAGCTCGAGAGCTTCCACTGGCTCGCGGCTATACCCTATCCTGTGATGCCTGGTGAGCGTTACCCAAATCTCGTTTGCTGCTTTGCTGAATCATGGGATTGCATTTCACTGGCTCAGGCTAAGTCTTAATATTTTTTTCTATTTTCTCCATTCTTAGTGTTGTAAAACCTTTAAAACTTCTCTTATCCTCTTTAGAGGAGCTTAATGGTGTTTGTTTATATAACTAGTTTGCGTTACCACTGTTTGTGGTGTTCTTGTTGTGTGGGCCATCGTTCCCCTTTTTGCAGGCCCGTCTCGTTAAAGTTTGTTTGTCCTTGGTGAACCCATTTACTTTAGAGGGTTTTTTTTGTCCCTGTTGTGTTAGCCCCTTTTTTCCTCTGTAGTGTATCTGACAGTATTATTGCTGATTTTTTCCTGTGTAAAATGTCTAAAGATACTGAAGAGAGAGGTTCTAAGGAAGCCAAACAATCTGGCTTCAAAAAGTGTGACTTGTGCACACAGAAGATGTCACTGACTTATGGGCACACTAGCTGTGTCTGCTGCACCTAAGCAGGACTCCTGCTTGATCTGCCATGGATTCCGTTCCAGGGTCCTGCAGAAATGCTGAAATAAGCTCATTGTGAGAGGTTTGCTTAAAGGACTGTTTGATGTGGCAAGCAGAAGGGAATCAGCCCTCAAAATCCTCCCAATCTCCCACATCTGAGAAGTCTTCAAAAAAATCGTCTTCATCAGCTCTGGTGTCTGAGCCGACTAAGAAGTCTAAGCATGCAGCTTCAGACCAGAAGCCCATCGGCTCCACCAGCTTTATCGGAGTTGACTCGAAGCCACAAAAGGAGCTGATCCCCAACTTTGGAACCAGTCTACTCACTGCCCCAGTCACCCCTGTTGCAGTTGGTGGCTGGTAGCCATAAATCTTCCACTTTGTCCTCTCTATCATCCAGGAGTCTCTCGGACGATAATGTGGAGTGGGTGGTCAAGAGGTTGGTTCGAACACTGGCCTTGGCCAAAATTTTCTCAAGCCCAGCCCAGATGGAAGTGGAGCCGACTACTGTGCCTGCCTTGTCTTCTCTTTCTCCGTCAACTTGGGTGAGCTCAGAACCATAGTGCATGGATGTCCTTGCGGTGGAACTATCGGGTCCAAAAACCACAACTGGTATCTCAGCCCCAACTTCTGACTTCATCAATGCTGTCTTCTCTCCAGGGGTCTGGGAGCCCACATCAGCCTCAGAGCCATCCTCCTTGGCATGGGAGTGATCTCCATGTTCCACGGAGCCGGAGACTGTCTCTGGGCCGGGATCATGGTGTCTTTGAGGTGATGAGAAGCGTGCTGACTCCTCAGACTGCTCCTCCTTTGGCTCTAGCTACTCTTCCCCCAAAAGGACTGGTGTCATCCACTGTATCATCCCTCCAGCCCAATCGTAGAGAACCAATGCTCCAGGACGTCCCATGGGTGATCCCCCCCTGTTCTGAAACCTCCCCAGACTATCCCTCTGAGGAGGTCCCTCGGAAGAGGACTTACAAGAGGAAACATTTGGACTCCCCCAAGTCTGTGATGTCAAATATGGACTTAGAGGATTCAGAAGGGTCCCACAGTCACCTTGTTTTTCAGACATTCTAGATATCCTGAAACAGAGAGGTGGTTGGAAGACCCTTTCCCCTTCTGAAGATGAGTCCATATACCTGGAGGCATTTGGATCTCGACCCTCCACCTCTTGGGTGTCTCTGCCTTTCAACAAACTCCTGGGTGTAGTCAGTCGAAAGGCTTGGGGCTCTCCAGAATCCGTGGAACCTGTTCCGAGTAGGCTCAGAAACTTTATGAAGGCCCTGGACGATAAGAAATTTTTATCCAAAGGTGTCCCAGTAGATGCGATGGTGGTGGCGGTGGCCACCAAGAAGGAATTAGCTGAGAATTCTTCATCTGTCATCCACCGAATAAAGAATCTCAAACAATGGATAGATACAGGAAGTGTAAGTTTTCCTTAGCTGCCTTTACTCTCAGGTCACTGAACTATTTATCCCATTTTACCTGACTTCAGAATGATCTGCAAGAGCTAGGAGATTCCCTCCAGGGCACTTCAGCTGAGGGAGTGTTGGACAAGGGAAACTCTCAACTTGCGATTTTGAACTCTGTAGTGAACTCCTCCATGCATCTCATCTTGTAGGCAGCAGATGGAGCGAGTAGGGCAGCAAGCACCGGAATAGCTCTCAGAAGACATTCCTGGATGTGCCTTTGTGAGTTTTCTGAACACTTTGTCTTCCTTTATAAACACCCCTTTTGATGGCTCATCTTTGTTCGGGCCAAAGGTAAAAGAGACTCTGACCAAGTGTGAGCAAGAAGGCAAACCTCTGTCTGCCATGGGAGTACATTTCTCTGTTCCTGCCAAGCCTTATCCCAAAGGCCAGAAGGGTGGAAAGATGTGGTTCCGGAAATCCCAAAGAGCTTTGCCGGACGCACGTGGTGAATTTTCCCCCAGGGGCAGCGGGAGAAATAACAATGGAAGACGCTGCCCTCGCAGCAGAGGGGGTTCACAGAATCAGGGTGACAGCGATACGTTCTCTGTCAGGCCCTTCCAGCACTCCTGAAAGGAGGCCGACCTCTGGAGGCAGTCAGGGGCAGACTTATTGCTGTACCCAAAAGCCTGGCTAAATATAATGGGTACAGTCGATTATATCCAGGGGATACCTCATACCCTTCTCTACTCTACCCCCACCAGCAAGATCATTCCCAGACATTCCACCCTGTCAAAGGGATCAAGCAACCCTAGAAATTCAAAGGTTGCAAGAAAAAAAGAGTCATCCAGGAAGTCCTTGCAGACCAAATTGAATCTGGAACTTACTCAAGGTTCTTTTTAGTTCCAAAGAAGACAGTCTGTCAAGGAAAACAACGTTCCAGATGGTGACACTGCAGTCCATATTCCCTTTTCTGGGAAAGGACAGTTGGATGTGCTCCCTCGACATCCAGGATATTTACTACCATACGAAGATGGACAGGCAATCCTGGAGATATCTACACTTCCGGCTGGGAGCCAGTCACTACCAATTCAGAGTTCTGCCCTTTGGAGTCACTACAGCCTCCACAGTGTTTACCAAATGAATGGCAGTAGTCATGGCTCACCTGAGAATGCTAGGATTCCAGGTGTTTCCGTACTTAGACGACTAGCTCCTCATCACCTCCACTAGCATCTACTGACCAAGGCAAGGGACACCACTGTCCATCTATGCTCAGAGCTAGGCATCACCTTAAATTACAAAAAATCTGCCTTGTTGCCTTCACAGCATATTACATTAATAGGAGCAGACAAAAACACAAAAGACATGGTAGCAAAACTGCCTTACGAAAGGGTGCAAACTGCATTATCAGGTATCAGTCTTGCTCTTGAAAAGGAAAGTGCAGGCAAAGTTTGTTCTCAAGGTTCTGGGGTCAATGGCAGCTGCGATAACATTAGTTCCACTGGCGCATCTACACATGAGAGTATTACAGTGGCTGCTCTTTGCTCAGTGGTCCATGCAGGAGTTACCCATGTCACACAAGAGCCTCATTATGGATACCTGCAAAAGGGACCTGAGTTGGTGGCTTCAGTCCACGCAGGTGACGATAGGCAGACCATTTGTTCTCCCCCCATCCAGTAGCTACAGTGACCATGGATGCTTCCCAGATAGGGTGTTGGGGGCATTATGTGGGACACTGTCCAAGGGATCTGGCAGGAACACGGATACCACTTGCACATCAGTGTCCTTGAGATGAGAGCGGTGCTTCTGACATTGCAAGCATTCTAGAGCTCTCTTCCAATAGGTACGATTGTAATACAGATAAACAATATGTTTGTGTTGTGGTACATCAGCAAACAGGGCAGAACCAGATCCTACCCTCTGTGTCAAGAGGCTCAAAGAGTTTGGCAGTGGGCAATTTCTTATCAATGCTTTCTGACTGCAGTGCACATTCCAGGGAAATCCAACATAACAGACGAATTAAGCCCGGCAATTCTTATGCCTCACGCGTGGTCCCTGAAACAATAAGTTGCGAACCAAATTTTTGGCATGTGGGGCCAGCCTTGCTGTGACCCCTTTACCACTTCCGTGAACTCCAAATGCAGCAGCTACCTTGCCCTAATCCCCCCTCCAAGGGAGTCACCAAGGGATGCACTTGTTCACGATTGGCCCCTGGGACTACTTTATGCTTTTCCCCCATTTCCATTGATACCCAAAGTTTTTTCAGAAAGCAAGGTCATTGAGTTGCAAAGTAATTCTCATCGCTCCATACTAGCCTCAACAAATCTGGTTCCCTTTCCTTTGCCCCCATCTCCAGGAGGAGACTTGGATCCTGGACCCAGTACCAGACCTTCTGACCCATCAGTCAGGGATACTCCACCCCGCTATTCAAACCCTCAAGCTGGCAGCTTGGTTGCCCCACTTCCCATCTTAGCCAGGCTTCCAAACATTTCCCCAGCAGTGCGACACATTCTGGTTTCTTCGCACAAGAACACAACTAGGAAACTGTACGCCAGCAAATGGAAAAGGTTTTTCTTTCTGGGCTGCCAAAAATCATTTAGATCCCTTTACAGCCCCCTATTTCTTCAATTCTTGAATTTTTAGCAGAAATTTTCAGTCATGGTGCAGCTGCAGCCACTGTATGAGTACAACTAGCTACCATTTCAAACTTCCATGTAGGAGTCAAGGGATACAATATTATGTCCCACACATTGTGTAAAGCTTTTCTGAGGGGTACATTCCTTTTAAGACCCCCAATAAGAGAGCCGCCACCTCATTGGGATCTAAATTTGGTACTTACTAAGTTAATTCTCCCTCCATTTGAACCAGCTTTGTCTTGCCCACTAAAGTTCCTAACATGGAAGACAATTTTCTTAACAGTCATTACTTCAGCTAGGAGGGCTTCAGAACTACAAGCCCTATCTATTCGCCCTCCGTATTTGTTTTTTCCCAAAGACAGAGTCTCTCTGAGAACAAATCCTTCCTTTCTGCCCAAAGTATGCTCTGCGTCCAACTTGAATCAGTCTGTTGACTTACCTGTCTTTTTTTCCCAACTATAGCAACAAGGCAGAATATAAGCTTCACCAATTGGATGTCCATAGACAGTTATGCTTCTAGTTACATAGGACAAAGGAGTTTAGAAAATCCGATCCATTATTTGTCTCCTTCCCGGATAATAAGAAAAGAGCTCCAGTTTCATGAGTTACTTTATCTAAATGGCTTACAGACACCGTTTCTTATGCATATAGCTCTCAGCAAAAGCAACTACCAGGTAGAATTCGAGGCCATTTAACTAGAGATATGTCGACCTCCACCGCCTTTCAAGCCAGACTTCCTTTGGATTCAATTTGTGCTGCAGCCACATGAGTCAATCCTCATACCTTTATAACTCATTACAAGGTAGATGTGGCCTCCCAGAATACGGCTTCCTGTGGTTCCACTGTTCTAAAGAGTTTATTCCCTTGAGCCACGCGAGAAAGAAGGTGCTGGGGATGCTGTCCCAACCATCAAGAATGAAGGCGAGATGAGACAACATAACATAAAGAAGTTATGTACTCACCATAACGTTCCATGTTTGTTGTCCATAATCTTGCATCCCACCCTCCTTCCCCCCTACCTGGAGGAGGGAGAGGAAATTTTCTAGAATTAGACATGAGTTCTCTGATTCCCTTCTCACCTCATGAGACATGAGCTAAGGAGTATTATTCTTACCTTGTGATTAGATAACTACTAGTCTTTAATATTTGCAAACAAGATCTGGGTAACTCTCGCCAGGCATCATGGGATAGGATATAGCCTCGAGGCAGTGGAAGCTCTTGAGCTTTAGTATTAGGCCGAGTCAGAACTGATGTTCAGTTCCAAACCCAACCGTCAAGAATGAAGGTGAGATTATGGACAACAAACACGGAATGTTATGGTGAGTACATCATTTCTTTTTTTTATTACTAGATGAGGCTGAATCTCAGGCATTCTGCTTTTGGAACCTGACAAAGAAGGACCCCCTCATCTACTTTATCTTGCTTGCTCTACTAAGTGAACAGGGAATAGAAATTATTTAGATCAGTCAGGAAAATATAGTGAGATTAGCTAAGTACTGTTTTTTTTGTATCTGTGTGAATCTATTCACCTGTGTTATTTTAATATTCCCTGTGATTCAGACTCTGGTGTTTATTGTAAATTGTTACTTAGTATTTTCATGTTCTTTTATTAATTATTATTAAATATATTTAAACTTTCATTGCGGCTGGTCCTTTAGAGGATATTTTAAACTTTGTTAGTACTTGCATCTATTTGGTGACTCTCTGGCCACTCCTGAAAGCCTTACTTCATTGGTAAAACACTACCATTTGTACTAATATTAATTTCACTCAGTATAATTGGGTCCCTTGTAAGAGCCTTAGAGTAGCTGGCTTTGGCGTCTCTGGTAGCTGTAACTTCCTTATAGTCTGGGCAGAAGAGGCATAACTAGTAAATCTGTCCCATCCTTTCCCAGGGTGTGTGTGTGTGTGTGTGTGTGTGTGTGTGTGTGTGTGTGTGTGTGTGTGTGTGTGTGTGTGTGTGTGTGTGTGTGTGTGTGTGTGTGTGTCAGCTGTTTGGAGCAGGGACACGAAGCACTGGTTTCCCAGAGAAGGTGCTGGAGGACTTGGTTTGGACACTCAGCTGAGGACTCAACTCTATAGCTGTGCCAATGGGGAGTCTTACTGGGGACCTGGAGGGAGACAGAGAGAGAAATCCAGACCCCGGACTGAGTGTGTTCCCTGTGGGCTTTTAAGAGAAATTGTGCTTGATGCAGAGAGCTACATCGGGAAATACTGGGTGTATCCATTTTTGTAATAGTAATAGTAATTTTAACCTTACGTATGCAGAGCATATATCTCTTAAAGAATTAAGGAATGAACCTAGCATAATCATAAAACAAGCAGATAAGGGAGGCTCTGTGGTAATTATGGATAGAACTAAATATATAGAATCTGTCCTACTTTTGCTTGGGGATGAAACAGCTTTTAAACTTATTTCTAATCTAGATGTTAAGAAATATGTATCCTATGTTAACATGTGTATATACGACATACAGTTAGCAGGTGATATTACATTGGATTTATTCCATTTCTTTACTGTGACTAGTCCCATAATACCACAATTATATGGGATTCCCAAGGTGCATAAAAACAAGGAGAATCCACCCATGAGACCAATTGTTTCTGGCAAAGGATGGGTCACGGAGCCTATCTCTTTGTATTTGCAAAAGCAACTGCAACCCTTGTTATCTATTTGCACTACTGTTATTAAAGATACAACAGATTTCTTAATGAAACTAAACAGATGGCAAGTTGATATGAAAGATATGCTTTGGGAAAATGGGAATATGTATATGGCTGTGCTGGATATAGCCTCTTTGTTCACTGTGATTCCCATTGATTATGGTGTAGAGTCTGTACGTGATTTTCTTACACAGCACTCAGGCTTTACATCTAGACATTCTGATAACATTTGCATGTTACTAGACGTAGTGCTGAGGAATAATGTATTTATTTTTAATGAACAACATTATGTACAACTAACAGGTGTGGCTATGGGTACTCCCATAGCTAACACGTTTGCTAACATAGTCCTATACCAGTGGGAAAGAACATACCTGTTTAATGATAGTGGCTTTATAAATGATGGGGTCCAATTTTATCAAAGGTTTGTGGATGACTGCTTTCTCATTTGGAAAGGTACCCATATGGATTTGTTAAATTTTAATACCTATATAAACAATACAACATCTTTTTTGAATTTCAAAATGGAATGTTCACAAAGTAGTGTGAATTTTCTGGATATAAATTTGAAAATAAATGATAACAAATTTGTTACCACTGTGTATAAAAAAGAGGTTTCGTCTGGGCGTTATTTAGAAGCATCAAGTATGCATGCCCCCCATGTTTTCAAGAGCATAGTGAAGGCCCAGTTGATAAGAATTAGTAGACTTAATAATACTGAAGAGAATTTTGTAAAACAATTAGATGAAACATGTGGTGACTTTATAGCTAGTGGGTACCCACAGAAGTTAGTAGATAGTATGAGAGATTTAGTTAAGAATAATAGAATGACGACCTACAAACCTATATGTCTACCTGATAATAGTGTTAACAATGAGTTGGAGAGAACGAGAGGTGATGGTAAACTGAGGTTCATAACGTCATATAACATGAAAACACATATAGTTAGAAGAGTTATAAATAGATACTGGAAAATACTCTTAGCACAGGATGATGTAAGAGCAGTTGTAGGAACCACACCCTCATTTGCTTATAGGAATAAAAGGTCCTTGAAGTCATTCTTATGTTATAAGGATTTTTCACATCCTTCCACCCTACAACCTGAAGGAAGAACCAGAGGCACGATATGTTGCTACAATTGTAGTTGTTGCATTGATATAATGCCAGCCCAAGATGGTAGTTCATTAAACAACAATATATTTCAACATCCTGTTACTAATAAACGCTACAATTTTAATGGATTGGCAACATGTGCCTCTTGCTATGTTGTATATATAGCAACTTGTGTAGCATGTTCATCTTTTTATGTGGGGATGACAACGAGAAGGTTGAGGGATCGTATAATTGAACACAAGTCCTGCATTAGGAGGCAATGTGAGACAAATGCTTTATATAAACATATAAAAGAAAGTGGTATTGGACATATGTTTAAATTTAGAGCTATAGATATGTTATTTAAGACTTTAAGAGGGGGTGACATATGCAAACAACTAGAAGTAAGGGAATATGAGTGGATAGTGCGATTGTCAGCAGACACTGAACCTGGCTTAAATGCAGCTGTGTCAATAAAACCAATTTTAGTAAAGCTGCAGCATAATTGTTTGAAATGATTAATGTTTAGGTAACATGGATTTGGTCATGTTTTTTGCTGTAGGAATTTTTAGTACTGAATAAATAATTATTTTATAATTTTATGTACATTAAGCAAGATGTGAGTGTTGAGTAGATGAATTTTTGAGTGTTGAGATATATTATACTTTTTTTATATATAAGAATAGATGTATATTTATATGTATATATATAAGTGTTTGAATTTTATACTATTTAGTAAAAATGCCAATAGATATATTAAATACTGATGCAGTTGATCATATGACCTTGGCTGCAGGTCATGTGATGTGTGGTGGGTGTATTTAAATGTGAATGTAACTGCACCTTGTGTCAATCATTGAAAAAGGGAGTTGTCCCGAAAGCTTTGTGTTGGATAAAGGTGTTCTGCTTTTTACTCAACTGTGTTCGTGTGTTTTTCATCTTCAGTTCTTCTGTCAGCAATTCATCAATAACTACGATTGTATCCATTTTTGTTCCAAGTGAGCGTCCCTGTCCAGTGTCAGTGGTGAGGATTCAGGCTCCTTGATTACTGCCCCAGAGAGGGGACATCACACAAGCCCTGAGTAATCTTTTGCCATTCCCTTTGTGGATCCTTAGGATGTACCAAAACTTGCTTCATTTCATGTCTTTTCTTGGAAGGGACATCTGCCCTAACAAATACCAGAATTTCTGACCCTTGGCGAGATTTGATAAGAGAACCCAGAACCTCCTCCCTGACCAGTATCTGTGGAATCCCTCTGAGATAATCAACCACAGTTCCCCTGTGACATCTAAAACCGACACATCTGAAGCCTCAGAGGACATGCAGAAAGACAGATCCATGCCGGCCTCTGACAGGGTCACATAGACATAGATGCCGAATGACCTACAGAGCTATTACCTGCTTCCAGAGGGACATCCGGTGGATACTGGAAAGCTATAGAATCCAGACAAGACTTCTTAACTAGCTGGAGTATCTTGAGGTTAAAGGCTTTTGCTATGGTACCCTAGGCTAACCATTTAAGCCATTGCTTTTCAAGATAAATGACCAGGGAAGACCATGGCTTCCAAGCATCTTGGGTACAAATGCCATACAGATACTACAAGAGGTATAGTTGTGGGAAGCACCCCAAAAAAAAAAAAAAACAAAAAAAAACAAACACACTTTTCATGAGTGTTTTCTCTTCTTAGATGACATGAACTCTAGGTAGCAATATAAAATACAAAACCAAGAGAAGAAAAAGAAAACATCCCCAACGGGGCACTTATCTGGAGGCTACATATTCGGTATGGCAACAAGACATTCAGGCCAACTAGCAATAATGGCCTTCGAACTGATGGCAAAGAATTTCTGGGTACTGGTGTCTGTACATCCCTTTTATGTCCTACATTCTGTGTGGTGAGCATAAGTGTGACCTATGTCACATACAACATCATTAGGCTTTTGTATACTGGTCGAGTGTTGGGCTACTCTGGGCGGGAGATCCCTTCTGTTTAGAATGCTGCAGCAGTGGTATAGAAGGACATCATGTGAGAATGTATTTTTGTCACATTTTTGTGGACTTGGTCTGGAGGAAGTCTGCCATTGGGGTGTCTTGCGGATTTTTGTCTAGCAGAATTTGTTTCTTTTTTTTATTGCATATAATTTTAAGGTGTTAGAGAAGGAAGATCAAATGCATTTCTGACTTGATATTGCTGGATTGGGGAATGTTGGGTGGTTTAGAGTATCCTGTAAGGAAATCTGTGGGGGATCAGCTCTCCTTTAAAACAATGTTAGTTTTGAGTGAGTTTTCAGAGATTCTGGGTACAAAATTTACTTGTTTTCAGGAATTTGGGTTGTTGATTTGACAGGTGGGAAGGCTTTTGTCTTAGAATGCTTTTTGCTAAGTTATTGAGCAGACTGTACCTGTCTTGTTTCAGGTTTGGAGAGTGCTTCCAGTTTTCCAGACAGAAATTCTAACTCTTTAGTTTTCCACTTTATCGGACTTTGAGAGTGTGTACTCAATATAGGGAAATGTTCATTTTTGTAGGTTAAGGAGCATTTTGGTGAGAGCTACTGTTGTCTCAGTGTCTTGACAGGATAGGATAGACTGAAGTATAGTCAGTGATGGCAACCTCTGTTTTTAAAATGGTACGTTTTGTGATTTTGGCCCGAAAGACATGTTTAAGTTAGGTAGGTATATTTAGTTAAGTGCAATGAAATTGTATACTGGTTAGTTTGTGCAAGGGCAGACTAGGGATAGAATATATCAGACGGACGGTATCTTTGATAAGGTCTGTGACGTCCCCGCTCTGGACCAGTAATCAAGGAGCCTGAATCCTCACCACTGACAATGGAGAGGGACATTCACTTGGAATTACAAATGGATACACTCAGTATTTCCAGATGCAGACCTCTCTGCATCAAGGACAATTTACCTTAAGAGCACACAGGGAACACAGTCAGCCAAGGGTCTTGATTTCTTTATATCTCTCCCTTCAGGGCCCCAGTAAGGCTCCCCACTAGCACAGCTGTAGGGTTAAGTCCTCACCTGAGTGTCCAGGCCAAGTCCTCCAGCACCCTCTCTGTGAAACCAGTGCTTTGTGTCCCTGCTCCAAGTAGCTAACATACATACACACTATGATATTCGATTTTCACACACACACACCCCTACCTACCTACCTGGGAAAGGCTAGCACAGATTTACTCACTGTGACCCCTTCTGCCCAGACCATAAGGTAGGTATCACTGCCAACAAACACTACAAAGCCAGCTATCTAAGGCTCTTGCAAGGGTAGTCAATTATACTGAGTGAAATTAATATTACCACAAATGGTAATGTTGACCAAACAGCCAGGCTTCAGGAATGGCCACAGTGTCACCAATAGATATAAGTACCCTCAAAGATTAAAATATTCTCTAAAGGACCAAACACAATGAAAAGTTGAAATATGGTTAATAATAATAAAAAAGCATGAAAATACGAAACATATATTTACAGTAAACACCAGAGTTTCAGTCACAGGAAATATTAAGAATAACATAGCTGGAAAGATTTACATAGTTACAGGAAAAACAATACTTAACTATTCTCACTATATTTTCCTGACTGATTTACAGAATTACTGTTTCTACTTACTTAATAGAGCAAGGCAAGATGAAGTAGGTGAGGGATCCTTCTATGTCCGGTTCCAAACAACAGACTGCTCTGGGACTTCAGTCTCACCTAATATTAAAGCATTATTTCTGTACAGAATGACGTCACATACATCTGGTCATCTGACGTCTGGTTCCCATGCAACCCCCATTGCTAGAAACTGCCAGGATTTAGCACCTGCATACAATAATACACACACAAGAGCATTGCTCAGATCTGGTGAAGCTTCTGAAAGTCATAAAACAATTACAAACTTCTACTCCTCCTACAGAGACTAACAAACCATACTTCTTACAGACATTGCATATCTGGCTTCATTCAAAACTCTGAGATAACTATGGCCTAGGTCCAGTAACTTAATTTCTTACTATTTTCCAAAGTTAGCTGGGGCTAAGCTTACCCTCTTCTCTTCCAGTATTCTCTGTTGACATATATTTAATTCAGTTACTATACAGTCAGAGCCCACTGTTGGTACAATTTAACACAAGCAACTTTACCAATCCATTTTCAACACAAGCATCTGTACAAATCAGTTTGATATTCAAATAACATATAATTCTTTACTAAATTCCAGATAGCTGCACTGGCATATGTTACACATCCACTGCCCTACTTCTCCAGGCATAGCTTTCAGCACCTCACATCATCACAAGGTCTATAAGGGTATGGTTCACATTAAGAGTTTAAGGTTTGTGAAATTTTTGCAAGGCTTTTATAGCTCATGTTATTTGCATTATTAGAATTTGGAAATTTTCAGTGGATGCATTGAATGTGAGGTATGCTACTGCAAGATAAAAGGTAAAGGAGTCTTGGAAGTGGAGTGGTAGTTTAGTCAGTTAGGGCTGTATTCAGTCTGAGTTTGTGCATGAAATTTTATTTCTGTTTGCTTCTCTGATTTTAGTAGAATGAGTATTTCCCCTCCTGTTCTTTTACTTAACTGAGCATGTAGGGCCAGGGTGGCTTTTTTATCTGGATTATGTTATACTCAGGATTGTTTCTTAGGCTAAATACAAAAAACGGCCAGCACAGCGTTTGAGAGAAAAATTCATTACAAAAAAAAAGTACCGGTTTCAGCTAAGCGCCTTCTTCAGTGTTGTTACATTCACAATAATGATCCAATTTTTAAATATTTGTTGCACCAATCACTTCATTCACATAATGAATAATTTATGACATTTAAAAATACATGAAAAGTTCTCAGAATACTATTCAAATTTTGTAGTATACATATTCCAATGAACAAATAAATATGTACTGTAAGTAAATGCCAAATGTATAAATGACAATAGTTAAAAGTGTTTGATTAAAGATATTCATTCCAGTCAGATAAAGGCAAAACTGCCAATTTAAGTAACCTGAATGTAATGTACCATTCTAAATATTCTTTTTCCATTACGTTAATTACTTGCAAATAATTCAAGCAAAACTAATGTAAGCTCACATGTGGACAAATACCTGTGCTGGCCGTTTTTTGTATTTACTTATATTTTTGTGGGACTGTGCACTTGCCTACTTGCGAAATTAATGTGTTTTTGTTACTAGTTTATATTTCGCTGTGGCTTGGGCTTGAGAGAATTCGTATTTTTACTTTATTGGTTATCCAAGCAATATATCTATATATTTTTTTCCACAGTTCATTGTTATGTTTTTTGTTTGTCCCCTCTTTATGTTGGGATAAAGTTGTATTGATGAATACGCTAGACTGGTACATTTTTGTTGGACTCCAGTAGCGTTGTGGTTTTTCATTCCAGCCATTTTGACTTCCATATTCATTTTAGGAAGTCTTTTTGTGGATTATTTATTTTTTGACGTTAGAGAGTGAGAAGTGGTGCCCTTGAAATCAAGTTTATTCATGTCATACACCATTGTGAGTGAGTGAACGTACTGTCTGGGTAATGATTAGACTACAGCACTTCGATTTATGGTTTACAAGCCGTTGGAAACTGACATTTCTTTTTGGCCAACTTTGAGTGAGATCACAGTTATTCTTTCATGTTTGAAACTCCATTCAATGGTTTCGGATTGGCAAATTTTACTTTATGGCAGCGTAGACTGTTGGAACTGAACACCTTTCTTTTTTGGGACTTGTGTGCAAATTTTTTGATTTTTTTTTCAACATATTAAGGTCTGATGCCAGTTATATGGAACCTGGTTTGAATGGAAGGGAACAGTGTTTTTTCATCGGGAACTTTTCAACATAAATTTACTTCTTTCTCATGTGGAAGCATTTGACTGTGGACATTACGTAACTATTAATGGGTACTACCAGTTTGCTTTTGTATCACACATTTGCGTTATATGTGAATTCAGTTAGCTTGGCTTTATTTAAATACAGTGTACAATTTCTCTTGAAAGCGTTGTTATATATGGGGGCTTATTTAATGTTGTCGACCTTTGCTCTTGCCTTGAGTTATTATACTCCTGGTATTATCTATTCAGCAAATATATATATATATATATATATATATCATCATCTCATCATCTTCTTTCAGCTGTTCCCGTTAGGGGTCGCCACAGCAGATCACCTGTTTCCATTTCTTCCTGTCCTCTGCATCTTGCTCTGTCACACCAACCACCTGCATGTCCTCTCTCACCACATCCATAAACCTTATCTTAGGCCTTCCTCTTTTCCTGTTACCTGGTAGCTTCATCCTTAACATCTTTTTCCCAATGTACTCAGCATCCCTCCTCAGCACATGTCCAAACCAACGTAATCGTGCCTCTCTGGCTTTGTCTCCAAACCTTCCAACCTGGGCTGACCCTCTAATATACTTATTCCTAATCCTGTCCACCCTCGTCACACCCAGTGCAAATCTTAACATCTTTAATTCTGCCACATCCAGCTGAAACTCCTGCCTTTTTGTCAGTGTCACTGTCTCCAACCCATATAACATAGCTGGTCTCACTACCCTCTTGTAGACCTTCCCTTTCACTCTTACAAGTACTCGACTGTCACAGATCACTCCTGACACTCTTCCCCACCCACTCCATCCTGCCTGTACTCTCTTCTTCACCTCTCTTCCACACTCACCATTACACTGAACTATTGACCCCAAGTATTTAAACTCATCCACCTTCGCCACCTATATTCCTTGCATCCTCACCATTCCTCTATCCTCCCTCTCATTCACACACATATATTCTGTCTTAGTCCTGCTGACCTTCATTCCTCTTCTCTCTAGAGCATATCTCCATCTCTCCAGGGTCTCCTCCACCTGTTCCCTACTCTCACTACATATCACAATGTCATCTGCAAACATCGTAGTCCACAGGGACTCCTGTCTAATCTCATCTGTCAACCTGTCCATCACCATTGCAAATAAGAAAGGGCTCAGAGCTGATCCTTGATGTAACCCCACCTCCACCTTAAACGCATCCATCACTCCCACCGCAGACCTCACCCCTGTCACACTACCCTCGTACATATCCTGTACCACTCTTACATACTTTTCTGACACTCCTGACTTCCTCATACAATACCACAACTCCTCTCTAGGCACCCTGTCATATGCTTTCTCTAAGTCTACAAAAACACAATGCAACTCTTTCCGACATTCTCTGTACTTCTCCATCAACACTCTCAGAGCAAAGATCGCATCTGTAGGGAAAGAGTAGTGGAAGCAAGGTTAAGAAGGGACGTGATGATTAGTGATCAGAAGTATGGTTTCATACTGATCACAATCATCACGTCCCTTCTTAACCTTGCTTCCACTACTCTTTCCCATAACTTCATGCTGTATATATATATATATATATATATATATATATATATATATATATATATGTACACACATTCATGTGTTTTATACTTTGAATTTCTTGGTAATTTAGCCAATTATATTTTCTATAGTTTTGTCCAGGTTAAGATTGAATGCAACACTTTGAGTCTATTACTTCTTGAGATAGGCTATATTTAAGAGTGAATTGTATTCTTCTGGTCAACAGGAGGTTGAATATATACAACTGTTTGAGAGTATCGTATGCAATTTGTATGTTTAGACCTAATCTTTCAACTTACTATTACACATTGGATATAGCAGTATTTTTTGCATTGTTACAGAGCCATTAGTTTCAGTAACTTTTGGTGGACTGCTGTAAATTAGTTAATTTGCTAATTTTTAGAGATTTGGGAATTTTGTTTCTTCAGCTGTTATACATGTTGTTCACTGGTCTTTATTCTATTTTGTATATATTTTTTGATTATCTTACTTTTTTGTTAACAGCACTACTGACATTGTTCGCCACTTGATACATATATTTCAAATTTAGTTTATAACAAATTAGTATATTTATGCATTTTGAGTAGAATTGCCACACACAGAACTATCTACACCTGAGCTTGGTACAGTAGTTTACTTTAGGTATTTGATTTTTTATGTGTATATATATATATATATATATATATATATATATATATATATATAGAGAGAGAGAGAGAGACGGAGATATATAGGATTTCATGTCCAATATTTTGTATTATGTTGGTGGCTTGACTGTCATTTAGTTCATAATAAATGTACATATTTATACATGTTGAGCAGAATTGCTGCATGTAGAACTATTTTCATTTTAGTTGGGGACAATTGTTTATTTTTGGGGATTGATATACATATTACATAGATTTTTATATATAGTATTCTTTATACTCGTGAGTTAAAACAATATATATGTTGAGCAGAAGTGCTATAAAAACTAGTGTCGTACCTTATAGCTCTTTATAATGAAATCATGTTGAGCAGAATTGCTGCATGAATAATTGGTTGAATATATGTGAATATTAGTATATAGGACACGTTGGGATCATTTGGCATAATTGGCACTTTGCTTATGGGCTGTGTGTTTACCTGTAGTAGATATTTTTTTCTTTTCTTTTTTTTTTTTTTTTGGCATATAATATTTTCCAGTGTTTAATTTTGTTTCATTTGGTGGAGGTAAATTTCTCTCCAAGAAATCTATCAATAACTTTATTTATGTCATTATTTTACCATAGATCTGCTCACGATTTTGCAGGGTCTGTCTGCTAAGGATGACCTTCAGGTCTTTGGTTTTGATAATGTGTGTATTAAGTCTGAGAATTCTGATTCTACAACCCAATGTACAAATGTTTTTTCCAAACTGACAAAAATCTATGAAAAATCTTCAATCCAATGTTTGGCATTCACGATTGTTTAAAGCATACAAACTTCAGTGCATTACACCCAGAGGGTTACAACCATTGGTTGGACAGGTTGATGATATATTAGCTACTGAATGGTTAGCGGCACAACAAAGTGCCTCTTCTCAATTTGTGGACATTTTGCATTCGTTTTATGAACGTAAAATTGCTAGCTCTATATCAGAAGTCACACAAATATGTGAGGAGGCCAAACAGATAGAGGGTCATCCTCTGTAGAAGACATTATTCTAAAAGCTTACCAAAGATTTCATTGATATTGAAACACAGTTAAAAAAAATAGAAAGGTTTGAAAATATAATAGGGATATGCGAGATTATAACATAGATAAGCCATCTGAGCAATACAAAAAGGTTCAATTTTCTAAATAAGATGATGCCTATGTCGGAACTAAAAGAAAGAAACCAAAGTCCATTCTCAAGCATCAAAGTGATTTGTCTACTAGTGAAACTTCAGGTGATGATTTGTCTTCATTTACTGATATTGAATCAGATCATAGAGAGGAGTCACCAAAAAATAAAAGATGCAATGTGACCTTCACAGTTAATGGCGGCCAACCCACTATGTCCAACCCTTTAGGGCTAGAAGGAGGGGTGACAGGAAACATCGATCAAGCAGGTTCATTAGAGACATTACTCCATTTGATTCCACATTAGTGGGTGAGGGTAATGTACATAATAATTATTTCACTAGATTATCTGATGTGCAGAAGAATTTACTCAGTAAGGGCTTAAATTTTGTACCTGGTTTTGTTGTGGCTGAACAGAATTTGGTTAAGGATGTTATGTCATTTTGTAGGAATCTAAATTTGAAATTGTTTTTTGATAAGTCTGACAAATCGACATCTGTATATGACTCAACACCCAGTTTTAAGTTTCATAAGTCCACTTTTATCCCTCCAGCTAACAAACGTGGAGATTTTTCAAAAAGGTATTATTAAAGATTTACATTTTTCCCCTGATCTTTATTCGTCTAAGGGTTGCTATAATCTTACATCAGCAGAAAAACATGCACTTGACAATCTTCATCATAATAAAAATATTGTTATTATTCCAGCTGATAAGGGGGGTTCTGTTGTGGTTTTGGATCAATCTATGTATCTGGCTGAAGCAGCCAATTAACTTTCTGATGGTTGGTTTTACATTCATATGGCTATTGACCCTACTAATAAGTTTAAACTAGAAATACACTTTTGAACTTGGCCTTAAGTGAAGGTATTATCAGTAAACAAATTTTGTCATCCAACCATTTCAGGTCTGCTACCACAGCATTTATATTTACTTCCTAAAATATATAAGAATCCACAGGTACCGCTGGGTAGACCTATAGTATCTGGCCGTGGATCTTTGAAAGAACCATTATCAGCTTTTCTTGCCATGTATTTGAAGCACCTACTACAAGGGGTTCACGCTAGAATTCAAGATACTACCCAATTTCTGAACATCATTTCTGACTCCCAACTAGGAGCAGGTTGGATAATGTGTACACTTGATATTAAATCATTATATACTAGCATACCACATTGGGCAGGTTTAACTGCTTTACAGTATTGGCTGGATAAAATTCCTTTGTATAGCCCTGGATTTAACACTTTTTTTATATGTTTAGCTGAACATGTACTAACTAAAAATGTTTTCTATTTTGATGATAGATGTTATTTACAGTTAAAGGGTACTGCGATGGGTACATCTTTTGCACCCATCTATGCCGATTTATTTTTGGGCTATTTTGAACAACAGATGATCTATGATTGTGACCGTAACTTATTTTTGGATGAAATTGATATTTGGCAAAGATATCATGACAATTGTTGCCTGATTTGGAGAGCTGATTCCAGCTATCTCCAAGAATTTGTTGAATATCTCAACAAAAATAAGTGGGGGAATTGAATTTACAGTCCATTATGACACTAAATCCATTTCTTTCTTAGATGCTCATGTAACTTTTTTAGATGATGGTACACTGTCCACTGATGTTCATAGGAAACAGTTTAGTTCCAATAATTTGTTGCTTGCTTCAAGTTGTCATCCTAAACACATTGTACGCAATATTCCGATATCCCAATTTTTTTAGGATACGTTGTATTTGTTCTGACATCCAGACCTTCAGCAGTCAAAGTCTTGATCTTCTGAATAGATTTTGCAATAGAGGATACAATCAACATCAAGTTATTCAGGCCAGCACATTAGCATGCATGCAGGATAGGAATAATTTATTACAATGTCAACAACATAATAGCAGTAATAATGTTGTGAGATTTCTTGTGACATATGCGTGTAACACAAATAGATTTGTTAATTTGATCCATAAACATTAGAACATCCTTATGGCTGATGAACGTCTCTCAAGTATATTGGGGAACAGGTGTCATCTCTCTTTCAGGAGAGGAATAACATTAGGGGGTATCCTGAATCATTATAAATTTAGTTTGAGATCAGGCACATTACAACAAGGTACTCTTGAAGGTAGGGCTCTTGTTGGTTGCATTTCTTGTGGCCATTGCTCTTTTTGTAGGTATGTTAATCAAACCAAGGAGTTTACTAGTAAGAATCCACCAATATTTTTTCATATTAATATACTGGGTAATTGCAGCTCAGATTGCATTATATATCCTGCAACTTGTACTTGTTCTGCCTTTTATGTCGGCCAAACATCTCGTCCACTTAAACTGCAGATCTCTGAACATATGAGTGCTATTAGAAATAAAAATCAATCTAATGCTTTATATAAGCATTCTATCCAGCATCCAACAGCCTTCTTTAAATTTACTATTATTGATAGAATTATGGGGAGTAGAAACACGAAAGCTGGTTGGCACAACATGCTTAACATAAAGGAACGTACATGGATTATCAAACTTGGTATATTTTTTCACCTGGTTTAAATGAACATCTTTAGTAATATTTGTGAATTTTGTGTCCATTATTTATGGTCCTATAAACTTGATTTTGGTGCATTTATATACAGGCACTATATTTGAACTACGTGTATTGGTAGTTTTATTTTGAACCGGATTTTTGTTCCTATGGTATTTGTCCACATGTGAGCTTACATTATTTTTGCTTGAATTTTTTACAAGTAACTAATGTACTGGGAAAAGAATATTTAGAGTGGTACATTACATTCAGGTTATTTAAATTGGATATTTTGCCTTTATCTGACTGGAATGAATATCTTTAATCAAACTATTGTCATTTATACATTTGACATTTACTTATAGTACATATCTATTTGATCATAGGAATATATATGCTACAAAATTTGAACAGTATTCTGAGAAGTTTTCATGTATTTTTAAATATCATAAATTATTCATGATGTGAATGAAGTGATTGGTGCAACAAATATTTAAAAAGTGGATCATTATTGTGAATGTAACAACACTGAAGAAGGCGCTTAGCCAAAACCAGTATGTTTTTGTAATAAATTTTTCTCTCAAACACTGTGCTGACCGGGTTTTGTATTTACTTTATTTTTGTGGGGCCGTGCACTTGCCTACTTGCAAAATTAATGTGTTTTTGTTTCTCAGGCTGCATTAGGAAGTATTTTAGGTGTGAATGATAGTTGATGGAAAGAGCTGGCTTCCTTTAGAGTGCCTCTTAGTGACCCAGTGTTTGTTTCATGAAAGAAGTTGGTCAGTGCTGAGCTTTTGCTCAGACAGCTTGGTGGGCCTACGGCTCAATCTGATAGCAGAAATAGATTTCTGATGCTTAACAGTGTAAAATCCACAGCTAACACAGATATTGACTTTTGCATTAACTGCCCTGATCAGATGCAGCAAGTGTTATGCTTAGATTCATTATTTCCTGTTTTATGTTCTTTTTTATTGTATTCTGATCATATGCTAATCTCCTTTTTGTAGCCACGTTTCCTGCCTGATATCATTACCTTTTCAGGTTGCTAAATGCAACAATTCACTGAATGGAGGCAGTTACTGTAAACCAGCTTGCCAAACCAAGTGCTTCATTTGAAACCCTGTTTCTGATTAGTTTCTTTGGCTTAAGTATATTGCTAGCTACTCAGTATTTTCAAATCCCAGCTCGCATCTTCTTTCAGACCTCATGTTGATGAGTGTTGCATTTCAAGGAATCAAGTGCCCTGTTCACTTATTTCTGTAATCCTCCTCTTTCAAAGATAGTTTATTATTCAAAAATATTGATGGCCATAGCTTGGAACATAGGTAGTTAATAGGCTTGCAGTCTAAGGGGGACATTGTGGAGCCTATCCCAAATTCCCAGTTACATTCAGCAACTGTAGGCAAATGAGGGCTGAGAGAATCTAGCTCTGTAACAGAGGATATGCAGCTCACAGACATAACCCTCTACACCAGCTGTCAAACATCTGTCACAATTCTGTTATATTCTTTTTTTTTATTACTTTGTTTACATTTTATGAATTTAATCTATCAGACTCATAAGAGGACTCCACAAAATTAGGCATGGCAGTTTTGAAATAATACAAGCTACATATCTTGTCATTTACTGTTGCTGGTACCTATCTGAGGATACAAGTTACTAGCACAAGTGTGAGATAGCATGATAACATTCATTACAGAAAGAATGGTGGTTGGTTGGAACAGCATTTCTAAAGGTGTAACAGTTCAGAAAAAGTGAAAGTTTCAACAAGTTAAAGAACAGATAGGGTAAACCTAAAGCCATCTTTATAGAGAAGGGGACCGGGTGATAACTCGTGAGACAAATAGGACTTGCAGCTTATACAGTAAATAAAAAGCAGACTGGGTGGGCTGCACAATCCTCATCTATTGTCAGTCTCTTTTTGTAAGTGCTTACTTCAATGCATGCCTGTTTGTGGATGTTGTGTGTAGCTAATACAACTGTGCATCCATTTTGGGATTACTTAAGAATGAAGTTAATCTTTGTGAGAAACGTTATGATGCTGTTAGCCTTCCTATAAATCTTCTGAAGTTAGGGCTGCAGATTCCCACTGGAATTGGTCCCATTAACAAAACAGCCCATAACTCCCTAATGCATCTTATAATAGTTTCTTACTTAGGAGTGTATTTTGTAGTATATGTAAACATCTTTGGTATACACTGCACTGATATATTTATTCCTAACCCTGTGTTTCTGATCTTGCACTGTAAAATAATTAGTAGTAATTGTAAAGGGATATTAGTTTTATATTCCATCATTTTTTGAAAGAAAAAGCAGTATAACTTTTAAAAGCTGACTGTCTTATGTATTTATCAATTTGTCTTTACAGAAGAGAGATTTTCCAGTGTAACTTCTTTTATGAGTGTGTTACATGAGAGAATGTCAGGGACCTTTGTAGATGGTGTTTCTTGATTTTTAACCGTTTGACTTGTCTCATAAAAGGCTAATGGCGAACATAAAAAGAAGGAAAGGAATTAAGTGAGTAAAAACATGCTTCGTTTTTTGATTGGGGATAGGAAACAAGTATAGACACAAAAGATCACAAAGGAAATTTATGTTATTACTTTTTGTTTCAAGTAGAACTGCACCATTTTAAAAAAATTGAGCCTGTTCCTGAAACAACGAAGGAGTAGTTGAAATATTCAGAGAGATCTTGGCATGCAGAGGTATATCTAGCTAATATTGTACTCTGTTCTGTTCTCCAATATGACCCCCCCCCCAAAAAAAAAAAACCTCTTCTCTTAAAATGAAGAGCCGAAAAATAAATAAATAAAATTCTTTTGAATTGTAGCAAGCGGCTGTTACAGGTAATACCACACACAGAGAGCTACAGCATTCATTTTTGACTGCAAATGCAGTCCAGTATTTATTTCTAAATGTTGCTATGTGCAGAAGAGAGGGTCCCTTAACACTTTGTAGCCCAGAGTGGCTGCCCCTTCATGCCACCCTAACTACAACATTGCTGGCACATTATCTGAATGGGCTGAAAAGTGCAGTAACAATTTATGTGCAGAAGTACAAGGTATTGCATTCTGGAAGAAATAGTGTTGAAAATGAATAGGTGCTAAACAGGGTTAACCTTTGAGCAGAGAAGTGGAAGTGTCTTGGAATGCTCATTAACCAGTATTTGAAACACAAAGAGCAATGGAAAATGCTGCTGGCTTAAGCAAACAGAATGAAGTTTTATATTTGAGATTAACAAAGAACCCGAATTATATGGTGCCCATGTGTGCTTCTGTGCTTAGTTTCATGAAGGTCCTTGGCTGTTAATGCAGAATGGGTAGGTTATTGGGAACATAGCAAATTTTCTCTGCATCAGAGTTTATGTGTACTGGGTAGAATAGGTAGCAGAGGTTGTTCAATGCATTATAGCACAACTGTTTATATCTAATCCCCTTCTCTCTGCAACACACCTGACATAGGCAGAGTTAAAGTTAATGGTGAAATGCATTACTTTTTCCTGTCATGCATCTATGACCCCGGCAATTACATTTTGTAAAAGTTTTCCCATCTCCCCTCAGCACACAATCTCAAGCACAGGCAGTGTAAATGTCTTTCCCTTTTCCCAACAACACATTAGTACTCAGCACTGCTATCCACTAGAAAAGATCCCCTTTCCCAGACCGAGTCCTTCATTTGAATGCAGGATCCTGTGCCACCACCACACTTGTATTTTTGACATTGCTCTTGTTTTAATTTAAGATATTCATTCTCTTCAGCTCTCCTCTGTCTGGAAGAGTCTGTAACATTGTTATCTCTTTCCCCATATCGCTGCCTGTTACAGATGCAACACTATATATATTAGTTATCCTGTTTCTCTCTACATGGCAGTCCCCATTAGTTACAAAATATGATTTAATGGTCCAGCTTTCTTGCTCTTTGCAGCACTCTGGCACTGGGCTGAATCATTTGCTGATATGCTTTGTATGGCTTTGCATTTCAGCAGTTTATGAAGACAGCTGTTTATGTATCTTATTACCATGTTGCTGGAGTAGTAGCGGTCATTGCAGTCCTTAATCTGACCATATTGCTTCATTTGCTTAGTAGACAGGTTGGGCCCAATGAAATCTGCAGCTGCATGGGTACCTATATGGCTTATACCTGCAGAGGGCCCCAAAACATGGCCACTGTGTGACAGCCTATCTAATGTCTGGCTTTTCATTTTTATATGAGCGATTAATTACCTAATTGCATTTACAGAACTTTCAAAAGAAGTACATGGATATGAAAGACAGGCGTATAGAATTAAAAACTGAAATTGCAGCATTATTTTCAGCTAACAAACTGCAGTGGTTGTGCTGCAGTAGTGTTGTCACCTCACAGTAAGACGTCCTGTTCGATACTCAGCTAAAGCGTCTTCTGTGTGGAGACATGCATGAATGGGTGTACCTTCATTAAAGGTTGTGCGTCAGGGCTGGCAACTCTGTATGTAAAAATTTACTGCCAATCATTAGCGGACCGGAGTTCCACTGTGGCGACCCCTAACCAGGAAAAGCCGAAAGATATAACAACAACAACACTCTAAATAAAAACATGATATCTGAAGTAGTTACTTCATTTGATCTGCAACCTGTGGGTGTCGAATCCGGCCTCGGATCCGATCTGGCAGCTTTCCAAGCTCCAAGCTCCAAGATCCGAGCTCCTAGCTCCTCCCCCTACCCATAATTCCCTAGTACCAACCACATTACCTCAGATAGTTTTTTGCCGCGGCTAAAGAAATTTCCTTGTGAAGAGCTCCTGGCTGGGTGAGATCATTGCTGGTTTTTAAACCAATTTTTCTCTCATAATTTTGTGTGTGTGAGTTAGTTTCCCTTTTCTGCTTCTTCTGCTAGTTTTTTGGGTCACTCTTGTTTAATTTATAACTGAATTATCTTCACTCCCCTCCCCCTCCTAGTGTTTGGGTGTGTGTGTGAAAGATGTCAGAAGGGCCTAAGGCCATTTTCTCTAAATGTACTGAGTGTGGCCACAAGCTTTCTCCAGCTGATGGCCACACTCAGTGCGTTTTGTGCCTGGGGGCAGCCCATTTGTCAGAGGCCTGCCAAATCTGTGCGGCCTTTAACCCCCGGGCACTCCGGGATAGGAAGAACAAGCTGATCCTGGCGGGAAAGCTCCCCCAGGAGTCAGCTTCTTCTTCTTCATCTCCCGTTCAGGCTCCAGCTGCTTCAGCAGCTTCGGCGCCATCTATCCCCTTGGCTCTACCCGGGACTCAACCTCCCTCATCGGGTTTGAGCTCTGGGGAAACTAGTGCCTCTCCCTCAGAGAGAAGAGGCACAAGGATAAGGATGGACATAAGTCCCATAAAAGGCGGGCCGAATCTCATCCTTCGGCTCCGCCAACAAAACTATTAAAATCTCCCTCGAGGGTCTCCGGATCCCCCTCCTCTCGGCGCCGTTCACCCTCTTTTTCGCTGGAGCCAGAGGAGGAGGATAGGTCTCCCTCGAGATCTTCGAGGCGGCCCTCCCGGCCTGCCTCTACTACTTCATCTAGGTCGACCCGAAGCATCTCCGAAGCAGATATGGATAGGATGATGCGTCTGTTCTTACAGACCCAAATGCAGATGGGGATGCTCTTGCCTCCCCCCCCCCCTGGAGGGGAGTGCAGGCCCCATGTTTGCCCCGATCACTCCTTCTCCAACTCGTTTTCGGGTCTCGGAGTCATCGGATCCAGGCCCTTTCAGACCCGGGGAATTGTCGGCGCCGATAGCGGTTGTCTCTTTGATGCCGACTATACCTTCGAGCTTGTCAGACCCGAGCTCTCGGGGCCGAGGGCTGAGCGTCGGATCTGAGGGAGTTGCTTTGTCTTCGGCACTGTTAGCGTCTGAGCATACCTCTGCCTCAGCGCCGACTGCATCGGCTCCGACCCCGATCCCTTCCTCCGAGGAGATTGCTCTCAGAGGCTGGTGAAAGTGGTTCTCCTTCGGCTTTTGAAGTAGTGGAGAGGGTACTGTCGAGGTCCTCCAGATCCCCAACCCGGGCTTCGGATCCACCCGTACCCCCACTGTATGAGGGTCTGTCTTCCATCATCCGTCCATCTGGACAGCCTGCCCAAGCCCTCCAGCTAGTTCCCGTGGAGGACCAACAACCCGTGGACGAGCCCTCTTTGGACAGTCCCACCGAGGAGGTCCCTCGAAAACATTGGTGCAAAAGGAGGCACCTGGACTCCCCCGAGTCCATTACCACAGACACGGACTTAGATGATTCGGAGGGTTCCCCAAGGTCACCCCCTGAAGATGTCTCCTTTGGAGACATCATGGAAATGTTGCGTATTAGAGGGGGGTGGTCAGCCCAAAAGCCTTCCCTTGATGAGTCCGTGTTCCTGGAGGCCTTTGAGGCAGGCCCATTTACCTCCTGGGTGTCCCCTCAGGCCGACCCCCTGGTAGACTTAATTACCACCAGGGCTTGGAAGGAGCCCGACACCGTGGAGCCAATTCCAAGGCACCCCGATAAGGTCCTCAGCCCACCCACAGATAGACCGTCTTGGGCCAAAGGAACCCCCATTGATGCTATGTTGGTGGCGGCGGCCACCAAAAAAGAACTTGCACAGGAGAGTTCTTCGGTTCACCCGCCGGATAAGGAATCTCGAGCGCTTGACCGGATTGGGAAGCGGATGTTTGCTTCAGCGACCTTTTCCATAAGGGCGCTGAACTATATGGCACATACTGTTAGGCTACAGCAAGACTTGATTAAGGAATACGCTGCAGCCCCCCCCCCCCCCAGAGTCCATGTCAGGCCCAGACAAAAAGGTTTTTGAGACTCGAATGGCCACTCTAAAATCCATCTCAAATACTTCTATGCGGCTTCTCTCCCATGCAATGGAGGGAGCCGCTAGAGCTAGCGGAGCCGGGGTCGTCTTGCGACGTCTCTCCTGGCTCCGTCTGTGCGACTTCACGGACTCCTTCAAGGCGTCCTTCGCGAACGCCCCTTTTGACGGTTCTGCCTTGTTTGGCAAAACTGTTCGCGATATGCTGGTCCAAAGCGAAAAGGACGGGAAGACGCTGTCTGCCATCGGAGTCCGCTTCTCTAATCCCCAAAGATCCTTCTCCAGGAATCAGAGGGGACAAAAGAAGCTGTGGTTCCGTAAGTCTCAGCAATCCCATCCTGCTGCGGACCACTCGTCCTCCAGGGGCAGAGGAGGACAGGGTGGACGCCAACCCAGAGGCAGAGGGGGGCCGCGTAATTTTGGGTCTAGAGAACCTTTCTCAGACAGACCCGTGCAACAGCCCTGAGGGCTTGCCCGACTGTCCCTCTCTGGAGGCAGTCGGCGGGCGATTGTCGGAGCACCTGTCAAACTGGGAGTCCCTTACAGCAGATTGATGGGTGCTCCGGATCATATCCAGAGGTTACTCTATTCCATTCATAAACCTTCCCCCCAAATCCAAACGCCTCCCCGATGTCCCACCCGATCAGAGGGAGGCAGCGGCTTTGGAATTTTCAAAGCTTCTGAGAAAAAGAGCCATCCAGCCCGTCCCCCCAGACCAGTCCGGATTGGGTTATTACTCCAGGTTCTTTTTGGTGCCAAAGAAAACGGGGGACCTCAGACCCATCTTAGACCTTTCCGCCCTGAACCTGTTCATACCCAAAGAAAAGTTCCGGATGGTCACTCTCCAATCTATTCTCCCCCTGCTGCGGGAGAACGACTGGATGTGCTCACTAGACCTCAAGGATGCGTATTACCACATATTAATGGACAAACGATCCAGGAGGTTTCTCCGCTTCCGGCTCGGAGTCCGTCATTATCAATTCAGGGTTCTTCCATTCGGCCTCACCTCAGCCCCCAGAGTGTTCACCAAGGTCATGGCAGTGGTTGCAGCCCACCTGAGACCCCAGGGCATTCAGGTCTTCCCTTACCTAGACGACTGGCTCCTCACCGCGACCAACAAGCATCACCTCTGTGTGGCGAGAGATTATGCTTTGTCTCTGGCCCACAACCTAGGCATCTCAGTAAACATGCAGAAATCCTGCCTATGCCCCACTCAAGCCCTAGAATTCATAGGGGCCAGGTTAGATACACAAATCTCCAAAGTTGTTCTAACGTCAGTCAGGCTGAACAACTTGGCATTCCAAGTGTTAGCCCTTCTTCGGAGCCCTGCCCCTACAGCGGAGTTAGTCCTGAGGGCACTGGGGTCTATGTCAGCAGCGATCGGTCTCTCTCTTCATGCTCGTCTGCGCATTTTACAATGGACCCTTCAAGTCCAATGGTCCTTGTCGATCCACCCATTATGCATGCCAATTCCCCTGAGCAGGGTGTGCAAGACTCCCTTCTGTGGTGGTTACAGGCGCAGGAACTCAGAGAAGGGAGACCTTTTGTAATTCCTCCGGCCAAAGCCACGTTGACCACGGATGCTTCTTGCCTCGGGGGGGGGGCATTGTTCAGGCAGATCCGTTCAAGGCACGTGGACTCCCCTAGAGACCGCATTGCATATCAATGTCCTAGAGATGAGGGTGGTGCTTTTAGCGTTGCAAGCTCTCCATGACCTTCTTCCCATAGGGACTATTGCAATCCAGACGGACAACATGTCAGTAGTCTGGTATATAAACAAACAGGGAGGGGCCAGATCTTATCCCCTGTGTCGAGAAGTCATGAGAGTGTGCGAATGGGTGATTTCCACCAACCGCTTTCTGATAGCAATGCACATTCCGGGGCGGTCCAACATATTAGCGGACAAGCTAAGTCGAGTGTTCCTCACTCCATACGAGTGGTCTCTGAATCCATCTGTTGTGAAGCAGATCTTCCACAAATGGTGTCAGCCTCGCTGCGACCTTTTCGCTTCTCCTTTAAACACAAAATGCAGCGAGTACTTCGCGATAGTTCCCCCCCAGAGGGGAGACCCCCAGAGACGCTCTAGTCCATGCTTGGCCTCCCGGACTGCTTTATGCTTATCCCCCCCTCCCACTTATGATGAAATTCATCCAGAAAGCCTGTCAGTTGGGGAGCAGAGTTATCCTCATAGCCCCATTCTGGCCTCGACAGATCTGGTTCCCCTTTCTGCGGTCTCACTGTGTGGCTCCCCCATGGATTCTGGACCCCAGTCCAGACCTAATCTCGCACCCAGCGAGAGGCCATACCCCAAACCTGGTCAATCTCAGACTTGCTGCTTGGTTGATCCATTTCCATTAATGGCTAGGACTCCCGGTATCTCATCCCCCGTTAAGGCCATTCTGGTGGCGGCTCATAAACCATCTACCAGGAAACTTTACAACAGTAAATGGAAACGTTTTTCCATCTGGGCCAAAGATAAAGAATTGGACCCCTTTACTGTCCCTATTCTGACTATTCTGGACTTACTTTCTCTGCTTTTTAGACAGGGAGCAAGTGCCTCCACAGTCAAGGTGCAGTTGGTGGCCATCTCCCATTTTCATGTAGGGGACGGCATAGGTTCCTTAGCATCTACTAAGTTGTGCAAAACCTTCTTAAGAGGTGTTTTTCTTTTGAAACCACCTGTCAAGACTGTGGTGCCCCCGTGGGATCTCACTCTGGTCTTACAAGCCTTAACGAGACCACCTTTTGAGCCGGCGGCCTCGGTTCCGTTAAAGTTCTTGTCTTGGAAAACTGCTTTCTTAGTGGCTATTACTTCGGCCAAGAGAGTTTCAGAACTACAAGCTCTGTGTATTAAACCTCCATACCTTATTTTTCACAAAGATAGAGTGCCCCTCACGACTAACCCGTCTTTCTTGCCTAAGGTGGCTACAGAATCAAACATTAATCAATCAATAAGTCTTCCTGTATTTTTCCCAAATTTTCACAACAAAGGAGAATATACATTGCACAAATTGGATGTACACAGACAACTGCGTTTTTACTTGCACAGGACTAAAGAGTTTCGCAAGTCGGACCAGTTGTTTGTTTCTTATGCAAAATCAGCCATGGGCAAGGCAATTGCTAAAGTGACTGTAGCAAATTGGATCTGTCAGTGCATTATGCTGGGATACACCTCATCTGGGAAGCCAGCTCCGGTTGGCGTCCGTGCTCATTCCACAAGATCTGTAGCTACCTCAACAGCGTTTAGGTCTAGGGTTCCGGTAGACGATATTTGTTCAGCAGCTACCTGGTCCTCATCTCATACGTTCATTTCTCATTACAAACTGGATATCATTTCCAGAAGTAGGGCTTCTTTTGGCTCCGCGGTGCTTCGGAATATCCTTCCGTAAGGACCACCCAGGTTCTATAGGTTAGCTGTCCCACAGGTTGCAGATCAAATTAAGTAACTACTTCAGATATAGAAGTTATGTACTCACCATAACGTTCCATCTGAGTAGATACTTCATTTGTCTGCAACCAACCCCCCCTGCCATCCCCCGAACCTCGGGAAAATTCTCTAATCCTTTGGAGTTGGTTTCTGTCTCTAGTTGGTGAGGCAAAAAAAAAAAAAAAACGATCTGAGGTAATGTGGTTGGTACTAGGGGATTATGGGTAGGGGAGGAGCTAGGAGCTCGGATCTTGGAGCTTGGAAAGCTGCCGGATCAGATCCGAGGTCGGATCCGACACCCACAGGTTGCAGACAAATGAAGTATCTACTCAGATGGAACGTTATGGTGAGTACATAACTTCTATTTATACAAAATCAACCATAAACAAACAATATTTTATGTATTGCTGTAAAAAAAAAGGCTGATGTCCATTTACAAAGATATGACAGGCAATGAACCAAAATTAACAGTCTGAAGGAAAATTCACATCTTAGGAGAACTAGCAGCATGAAGATAACTACAGCACCATTACAAAGCTGGGACTGAGAGCCTACATTATATTGTTCAATTTCTGCAATATACAAGCAGCAATGTAGAAAGAACAAACAAACGCTCATTTTTGTGACCACTGTGCTAACTTTAGGAACAGTTCCATGAATGTTTCTGCTGTCTTGCCTTTAGGTCTTGCATAGTCTCAGAAACGGTCCATTACTCACTATAACGGTGTTACCAGAAAAGCAAACAGAAGTAAGACTAAGGACAGAAAATCCACAAATGTATGAAAAAGTGACGCCATGTCAAGTTGAAAGCAAAATAAATCCACAAGATCTTTCCTTGGTGACTGAAGGCTGCCAAGGTAATAGCAGACACATTCCAGTTTACCAACCTAGTTACAGAATGCTTCAAGCCAACAGGTACAGACACATCACAGGGAATCCCAAAACAAAAATGAAAAGTAGGGATAGCAGCAAAAAATTCATCTTCAGTATCTTCAGGTCACTAGCAGGAAGACACTAACCAATGAAGAAATATTTTATCAGTATAACCAAACCACTGGCTCTTAACATTTTCTGATAATAAGCACTTCTATTAAACATAATCCAGAGACAACTCAGAACACTGGGCAAATAAAGCTTTTTCTTAGTTGCTAAGAAATTTAAAAGAAGCAGTATAACCTAAAAGCACAAAACTAAATCAGTGGTCAAACTGAGTTTGCCCATGGCAGCCACACTTCTGCCATCTTGCTTACAAGTTACAACAAGCAAGTGTTTTTCTTCCTTTTTTTTTCTTTTTCTCCCCAACTCTTGATTCTGTGCTGCTGTCTATCTGGCCTTTTACTTTCCATTTCAGTTCACTGTTTCATTTTACAATATTAATGGTGACTGAGATTATCAGTTCTTGACTCGCTGCATAGAGCATGATAATCAGGCAAACCAGCATACCGTTCACTAGAAGCTGTTATACTGTCATGCCCCCACATGCCCGCAAGGCTTGGATGTCTGGCCTTCTTCATCTACCTCGAGTGGCATAAGTCTCCACTAAGAGTTGCTTACTTATAAAGCATTCCCACACTGTCACCCACCCTCCCTCCCAGGAAAGGAGTACAGGCCTCCAACTGCTCAATTGAACTCCTGCATTTGGTCAAAGGAAGATGGCTCATCCCTCTGCTAGTGGATTGGCAAACTGTTCTTCTAGTTTATAGCAAACATTTTGTGTGGACAGTTCCCATGTGTTACATTTGGGGGTGGTATGTTTCAAATATCAGTCCATACCACTTGTATGGTACCATGCTAATATATTTACTTTGCAGCTCCTAATATGGTTGTAAAGACAGGTGCTTGAAATTTGATCTTTCGATGTAGCATTAGGTATTTTTTTTTAAATAACTCTGAGGAGCTTTGCTAGTTTGTCAGTTAAAAACATTGAAACTGTCACTTCTAGACTGTGTGCGTGTGTATGTAAGTGCATGTGCACATGTGTGTGTGTGTGTGTGTGTGTGTGTGTGTGTGTGTGTGTGTGTGTGCACGCGCTCATGCTCACGGTCATAAGCATGTCAGTTAACTGGATTTGTATGCTCTTTCAGTTCTTATATGTCGATTTCATAGTATGTAATACTTCCATTTTTCATTTCAGAAATTTGCTAAAGGTATGGAATCTGACAGTTGGACAAAGGGTTCAGGCAGTGAGCTGTAGCCTAGTGGTGCAGTGTTTGATTCTCTCAGAAGTCACTTAACCAGGCATTGTTTGGGGAGGTAACTGGGAATATACATTTGAACCAACAAAAGGGAATAAGGACACATACGCATTTGAAACAAACTCCATCCCTACATTTAACCAAACCCGTTATACAATTAATGAGAAAGATACATAAGAACACCAACCACCTCTTCCTTACTCTATTATTAACTAAAATTTCAAATCAAACTTCTTTGTCAGTGTTTATTGGACCTATCCACCAAAGATATGTAAAAAACACAAGACACAATGGTGCAAGATTTTTAGGATTTAGGCCTATTTTTTAGGCAAAAATCCTGGGAAAACTGTTGTCAAAAACTATTAGGATATTAACCATTGACGTTAAAATCTCAGAATTTGAGGTTCAGATTTTTGAAAATAGTGTTTATAAACACCCAATTCTAAACCTTGACAAATTTATTATTGTTGGAAACAAATTATTATTGAAATAGATAACAATAGTATTAAATGACATAAATTACCATATATAACAAAATTAGGGCATTTCAATGGGTGTGTGGGGGGGGGAACTGCAACCTTATATGCAAAATGGAGGACATTTTCATGGGTAAGAATTAAAGATTCTATAAATAGGGATTAAAATATATATTATTGACAGAAAGCTTTCACCATAGGGACTTTTTATAATTTATGACATACATTCTTCTCTGACTACACATGAAAATATTAAACTTAATTAATTCCTCCTAACCTTATAAATTGGAAAATATATAATTGAAAATTGTATATATAGTGTTTAAGATAAATCAACATTTTTTTAAAACAGGTTATTTTTCGAAAAAATCACATTCAAACAAAAAGTATCCCACATTTAAAAAGATTTACATCAACAAAAGAATAAAAAGTATTAACAAGGAAGTATCAGAAAAGGGTAGAATGACTTCACAAAAGAATTTTATTTAAAATTGATTTAAATTTTTTTGAAATTTTATTGAAACAGTTAAACAAAAAGAAGGGTACATCCCAAGGTGGTTGAAGGGGGAGATTCTGGAAACTCCTCTTTAGGCAACAAATTAAAATAATAATGAGAAATGGGAAACATATTTGTGAGGAAAATATTAAAACAGTTGATATGGAAGAAATATGCATGGTGGAATACAATGGATTTTCTTTAAACTTAAAACAACTATTCTTAAACAAAACTGGAAAAATTTTAAAACTAACAAAGAGATAACCCAGACAGTATAGAGAGACAGCCACAAATCTTACAAGATTTTTGAAATCTAAAATATTTTCTTAAAGAATTGGAGAAGGCAAAATTAAAACTAGGAAGTTGGAAGGTGCAATGTAGGTATATTAATCCAAGTCAATATTAATCCAAGTGTAAAAGTAAAATTTAGATTTTTTTCTTTGTAAGTATTGCTGTAGAGTAAAGGATGGGCTGTATTTTAAAAATGTGGTGCTTTTAGCTATGTTTTCAGATGTAAAGCTTTCTACGAATTAAGACCGAGAAAGAATTTAGGAACACATGTACACATGACCATAGCCTTGTTCAACAGTGCCTTGTTCAACATTCTATGGTTCATTGATTCTTTGGGATTTAGGATTCACTGATGTTGGGATTGGGATTTTGGACAATGTTAAACCAGACAGAAGGAGCATCAGAAAGAGAAGTTTACAGCAGAGGCAATGTGGCAGCTGAGGTTAATGCCCCTGGGCTTAAGTATTT
>NC_056728.1:1114253834-1114406334 GCF_019279795.1 Protopterus annectens
GGCCTGCCTTGGGATTCGGATAGTCTTATGCAAGCAGTTGTGGTAAATGAGCAGCAGAGAGCCAAATACAGGCTCTATTCCAGTAAGTGTGTTCACAAACACTTTGAACAGGACATTAATCTGAAGAAGTCTCAGTTATGAGGTGAAAGTATCATTTAGCACTGTAGTTTTAAGAATTCATTTACTTAAACTAGTGCAGAGCTGTTTTGAGTTTTGTAAGCCTTAGTAAAAACTTTACTTCATTTTTTTTTACTAGAACAAGGTAAAGAAGTTAAACCACTGAATTTCTGTTGAAAACTGAAATTGAAACTAATGGAGTAAGATTAGATCAATGTTCGTTTTATTTTTTGTTAGTGCCTGGTGGGTCACTGGGCTCTACTGCAACTGTTATAATTTGTTTTGTTTCTTCATTTCAAAATAAAGCTTGGAATCAAACAGCTTTTTAATGGCATTTTGTGCCCCTTAAGCTGTTTCTTTTAGACAGAATGCATTATGTATTGTACAGGATGTACTGCAGAACAACAAGAAGCCGTCTTGCTCTTTGATATCTCTACTGTAAATGGTATGCAGTACTCCTAGCTCCTCAGCCATAGCTGAAAAGGGTCGCTAGATCAGTTCACCAATGTGGTAAACAACCATATAATTAGATAAGCCAATAGTTATTTTTATTTATTTATTTTTTACATTTATTTACTGAGTAGTGTTCGACTGGGCCAGGGGCCCGTATTCAGCAGAGACCCGGGAGAAAAACTCCACAATATTTCAAAAACAAACAGTATAAAAAAAAAAACAAGCAGTACAGGCATTTATGCAGCATGATTGATTGAGCAATACAGGCAGTAGTACAAACTAATTCCTCCATACCGTACTGTGCGATTTTTATATAAGATAAATAATACAAATGAGGATAGCAGTTATAATGAAAACTAAGTTAGAAATGGGTTTGTAGTTATCCAGGGGCGTGACAAGAGCACATAATCAGAGGATACTTGTAGATGTCTTTCACTGTCAAAGCCAAGTTGTTAAAAAACTGCCTTATTAATTTTGGTTCAACCTGTACCCATACATTTTATACTGAGTTTAGAATTCCTTAATGGAGTCTTAACCACAAGTGCATGAGAATTGAAACGTTATAGTGATATGAATGGACCTGAGGAATGACACTGCAGACCTTGCATCCTTTTCCAAAATATTTGTGTCACATGCTGGAGTATTATTTTCAGTTCACTGAATGAAGAACACTTATGATTTACTGTGTAAACATTCTTGGTTCACAGCATCCATTCTTAAGTGAAATTAAATCTTGATATGTCTGTGTCATATTTTATTTTGTTTTATTTATTTTGTTTTGCTGTTGATTTACAAAGCCTTGTTTATTTCATTTACATGCTTAATACGTAGGGATAGTCCAGATTATGGTAATGTTGAAAATAATTAATACTGTTCGGTATTCTCTCCATCCCCAGTATCATCTGCAACACTGTTCAGACACAAACATTTGCTAGAGACTTGAGATTTTGTACTGCTATGGCCTGGCGACATAAACTTGCACTACTACTTAATAGTTACATTATTTACATTATTGTAGAAGCAAATGATATTTTCCCCTCAGTAGGCGAATACTTGCGTATGCATTTAACAACTACTGGAAAATAAATATTCAACACCCCTTCTCCCCTCCCCCAGAAGAAAAAAGTCTGCTGTGTTTTGTTTCAGAAGGAAAATGTTTTATTTAGCAGTTACTTCTTATTTGCTCATTTAAATATTTATATTATATTTATAAAGATACGAAAAATATTTTATTTAGCATTTTTTTCTTTGTTTAGAAATGTATATGTCGTATTTATGTTGACATTTGTGTTGATATTGGATGTTTATATAGACATACCATTCTTTAGAAGTATATGGCTTTACCAAGAGGCAGAATATCCCTTACTATATTTGTGTGTGTATGTGTGTGTGTGTGTGTTGGGGGGGGGGGGTACATGGATGGGAGGAACTGCATTGTAGACTACTGCTTATGAAGTGTCTAAACCTACTGGATACACTTTGTGACTTCATGAATGCTTGTCATTTTAATGCATTATTTCACCTCAGAACAATTATTGCTGTATAAATACGTTTACACTGAATACGACAAAACCAGTCTGTCCTGCCATATCTCTTGAAACTGGCATGCATTTAAAACAGAGGTTGATTTTGTTATGATAGTATAGCATCACAGAACAGAACTCTTTATTTGGAACTCTTACCTCTCTTTGCTACTAGATCAGAAATACAAAGAGTACAATGTGTACTAAAGAAGGGACACTTGTTCAAGAGTAGAGGTGAGTAGCTATACAAATAACAGTACATATTAGTTGAAGTAATCTGATAGTAAATGTGAAAATGTTCCTTGAATTTGTTCAGAAAGTTAAACAAATCCTAATGTGAATTGGCCTTTAAAGCAACTAGACATAACCAGTTGGGAGAAAGGAAATTTACCCCAGGGATCACGTTAGTCGCCCTGCTAGACAGGGGCCCAAGGAAGTAAATATTGTGGGAAGAAATAGCCAGGGAATTGTTATGGCTAGGCTTGTATAGACCGTAGGGCTGATAGCCTAGTACCAACCTATGATAGTGTTGCATGGTAAAATACATGAGGATCCTGGTGGAATCAGCTTTGGTTTGGATAATCTCTTCGAACATTTGTTAAAACAGTAGCAGTAAATAAACAATCTCTGAATTATGCTCCAGAAATACTGCTTTCATGTATATAATCATACAGTTCTAATAATCAGAGAATTCCCATTATGACACTCTGCACAAGAGTTGAGGCAAGATTCTGAAACTCAATGCTGTGTAAAAAGACTAATATGTATTTTAAGAAGAGATATTCTCTGACTTCTAGGAAGAAATCTTAACATGCATTCTTTAGAAAACAAAAGGTATTTTCATCATTTTGATATTTGTAGATGAAGTACTTAAAAAATCACTCTTTTTCAGGACGTAACACTGCGTTTGGCCATGGCAGGTAATTATTTTTATGTTTTGCCCTTATTTCGAAGCTCTTGTGTTTGGTCTTCCGTGAAGATAAAAATAATTTATCAGCCTGGCATAGTTTCACCATCTGCTACATTTGCTTTCTGTGGAGCTACATTGTTACATGTGACTGGTTTGTTTCTCAAGGAAGGATTTTTTTCCTTCAGGTAGTTTGGTATTGTGGCATGTTTTGCAAGCTCTTAGTTTAAAGGGTACTTTTCCGTTATTGGGGCAACAGTCTCAATGAGATCGTTCAGCTGTAATCCATTTCCTTAATACATCTGTTAACCAGATTTTTGTGTTTAAAAAAATTGTTCTTTTAATAATACATGTAAAACAACTAAATTATCTTTACACATATGTGGTTAACAGATATGTTAAGGAAGTAATTACAGCTGAACGATCATGCTGAAACTGTTGACCCGATAAATTACACAGACGAAAATAAAAAAAAAAGTTAGAAAACAGCTTCTACAAAAATATCTCTCCAAACCTCCAATTTGTGTGAACAGTTTGAACAGACATGTCAATGAGTGTAAGGGGCTAGTGGAATGCTGTTCGTATAACCTAAAAATTGCTATCGCTTAAGCTTTTGATTAAATGTTTCCTAACTTTGTAAAATAAAATATACATGGATTTATGTACAATGGTTGTTTCCGTTGTCAAGGAATCCTTTTTAAAGCAGTGGATGACGTTTAAAAAAAAGATGTGTACTACCGAACAACTGTTTCCAGGATGACAACCGCATCTTTTCAGCTGTCTTTATGGCTCAATGACTGTATGTACACACTATGTGTATTTGGACATTTTTATTTTGTGTGTATGGAGAAAAGCCTTCACATTATCAAGATTTTTTTTTAACTATGCTTTTAACGGACAAACAATGTAAATGTAGTTGATGAGCTGTGAATACATTGTGTACATTCGGAGCTGTCTAACCGCATTTAAACTGTTGCCCCGATAACGGAAAATTACCGTTTAAAGTAACCTGGCCAATGTTCCAGTGGGGTCCTGCACATCTGTTACCATCAGGCCCCATCATTTCTCTCCCTCTGTCTCTGTCTTTGTGTAAACAAGGACATAATGTGGTATCCTAGCATTTTATCTGTGCACAAGCAGAAAATTATTATTTTCAACAATTGGCTAAGTGTCTGGTGTCATTCTAAGGGGATCCAGTATCTCTCTCTGCCTGGGATGACATGATTGACAGACATTGATGCTTTGCCAGAGATAGCCTGCATCGGTCACACCCCTGGGCTTCTGGATACTGGCCAAGGCTGTTGCCACCCCTGTAGTACCTTTTTTTAGGTGGTGTTCCAAAGACCAAATTACCACCTAAACAGCTACAAACAAATGCAATCTGAGGATCATTCTGCTGAACGCTAGATATCTAATTCTCAAAATGTACTTACTCAAAGCACTCCGTAAAATGGAGAACATCAACATTTGTGCTGTAACAGAGACCTGGTTCAAGGCAGCAGAAAGCACCCCTGCACTACCAGGCTATAACTCATTCCACACCTTTCAGCCTCAGAACTTGGACCAAAGCTCCAAAGGCGGTAGTGTTTCCATATTCATAAAGGATGTTCACACCTCCAGACTGGTAGCCCAACATAATACATCAGAGATACTTCAGGGGCAGCTAACATTGGGTAAGACAGTGATTCAGGTCGTAGCCTGTTGTAGGTCCCCAACCATGTCCCAAGACTCTCACTCCATGTTCCTAAGCACCCTGGAGAATATTAGGGTCCAACCTAACACTTGCATACTGGTTGACTTCAACTACCCCTCCATTAACTGGGAAAAATAGTCATGTACCAATACACTTGCCTAACGTTTCCTGGAATGCATTAATCCCAATGCCCTGGACCAGCTCCCCCACTAGAGGTTGGAACAACCTTGACCTGGTCATTACTTACATGGGCAATTTTGCTCTACACCAATAGTCATCCCCTCCCTGGTTAGATCCGATCACAAACTAATCACCTTGGAAATCCACCCCCCCCACCCCACCCCCACAAAGGTAACCACCATGAAAAACTTCTCCAAAGCTAATTTTAGACCCCTAAAACCGGTGACTAACTTCACGGCACCCATGTAAATGGAGAATAGTTGCATGACCGCTGAATCATACACCAATGGACTGTAAGAACACGTACACAAATGCATGGATCTCACCATACCCAATAGAACCAAGACGCTCTCCTGCAAAAAAGGAAGCCAATCTGATGGTCCCCTGCCATAAACAAACTGTGCAACAGAATGAGGAAACTGATATGGAATAAGGTGAAGTCCCAAGACTGGAAAAACTCCCTTATCAGCCTCAACAAAAAGTTGAGATCCCTCATCAAAGCCTCTAAAGCTAGCTATGAAAACAGAATTGCAGCAGATAGTAAAGACAACCACAAGGCCTTCTATAGTTAAGTATCTCCACGGCAATACCCAGATTTGCTCTGAGCTAATGCACAATGGTACCACCTGTAAAAAGCCAACAGATATTGCCAATATACTGGCCAACAGATTCAGTGTCAACTTTACCCCCCCCCCAAAGGACCAGTCACAATACCAGTAGATTGCCAGGCACCCAGTATCACTGCTGCACAGGTTAAAACAACACTGTCCAAGGCCAAGAATACAGCTTCTATGGGATCTGACAATATCCCTGGCTGTGTTCTACATGAACTACAGAGTGAACTGGCAACTCACCTGTGTGCCCTGTTCATTCACAGCCTCCCCTCAGGGTTTGTCCCTACTGAATGGCGCACTGCTATAGTTATCCCTCCCACGAAAGAGGAGCAACTACAGACCCTGGTAACTATCACCCCATTAGCCTGACAAGTCTGACATGCAAAACTATGAAACACATCATCATGGACCTAATAAACAAGGATATAGGGAATCTCCAAACTCTGGATTCCACACAGTTTCATTTTGTGAAGGGTAGGGTCATGCCTGCTCAACTTGGTCAACTTCTTTGAGTTGATCACCAGAGCTGAGGATGAAGGCAAGGTGGGTTCATACAGCCTACCTTGATCTGGCCAAGGCCTTTGATACCATTCCCCACTCAGGAATCACAGAAAAACTTACTAAGCTAGGCATCAACCCCTATATCACTAGGTGGATTGCACACTGGCTCACATAGTAGACTCCACAGTATGAAAGTAGCTGACTCCAAGTCAGACTGCCAACCAGTCATGAGTGGAGTCCCATAGGGATCGGTCCTGGGTCCTCTCCTATTTGGTGTCTATTTCTCAGAAGTCCAGGCCAACATGTAGGGACTCTGGCTGACAAAGTTCGCAGACGATTGCAAGTTGTGAGCCATTATTAACTCCCCAAGTGACGTTGACATCCTACAGAAAGGCCTCACTGAGACCAACAACTGGTGTCAGAACCATGCCCTTAAGCTCAGTGCCAAAAAATGTGTCATTCCCTTTGGGAAAAACCCAGTTCTCATGAATTACCACATTGATGGTAGTCCACCGAACACAGAAGTTGTTATAAGAGATCTGGGAACACGGGTTCACAGCAAACTCTCTTTTAATCACCACATTGCTACTGTGATCAGAAAGTCCTTCTATGTGGCACATCTCATTACTAAGAGTTTTGCATCCAGGAAGAAAGAGGTCATCATTTCTCTCTACTCTTCACTCATTAGGCCACTCATCGAGTACAATGCCCCATTTGGCATGTACCTCACTAGACACCTCCAACAACTGGAGAGGCCGTAAAAGTACCTCACAAAGAGGATCCTAGGCCTTAAACACTTTTCCTGTATGGACAGACGCAAAAACTCCCAACTAGTCTCTGTCTCATATCACCTACTTAGAGGCAATCTCTGCTTGAACTTACAGAGCCATGTCTGACCCAGCTCTGTTAGAAATGCTACATCTAAAGAAACCCCAATCACTCCACACCACACACTCCAGAGACATCAACCGTATTACCACAATCAACAGAACGTACTGGAGGGACAGGTTCATAACCCAGAGACTGCCCATGCTATGGAATACACTTCCCATACATGTCAAACAGAGCACCTCACTGTCTCTCTTCAAGAAAAATCTTGATGAGTGGATGGGAAATAGGAAATTCACCCCGGGGATCACTCCAGTGGCTCTACTCAACAAAGGCACTGGGAACTAAGGCCAGGTGGCATGATGCCAGGGTAATCCTTTGGGCTAGGCTTGTAAAGGCCCCAGGAACATTAGCCTAGTACACACCTATGAACCTATATACCCACATTGCAGATGTGCCTGTTTCACTTTCCTTGGTGCATACCTCCACTAGTGTCCTAAGTTCAGCCTCTGTGACAGTAGATAACTGGTATTAATTCCATTTTTGTACCTGTTAGTACAGCAGAATGGGATTCCTTCAAGTACCAGCTTGCCATGGTGGGGATGTTCCCAGCCACTGTGGAAGGCATCACACTATCATAATCTCATTTCGTATCTCTTGTGTACCTCTAATACATTGTAAGGATAACTACACTTTGTGCTTTTACAGCTTGACAGTATGAGTTGCTTCAAGAAGATGGAGCACTTTATAGCCATACTTAAATAATGTGTGGATGTATTTTTTCACACAGATGGAGGTGGATCTTTTGAACAAGTGACCTTTATAAACATGAGTCTGTTAATTTTAGGATAGTAGCAGACATAGGTTCATAGGTAAGTACTAGGTTAGTCACCCTTACATATCATTTTAAGTCTAGCCAATTTCCTCTCAGGGGTGAAAATCAAACCCTGTACCCTGTGTCTATGAGATAAACACCTTAAGCATTATGCCATCCTCCAGCCCCATGTGGACCACTCTTACTGTATCAATGCTTTCAGTTCTCTTTCCATAACTTTAGTTTTTATACCGTCATAACCCATGTAGAACTTCAAATAATCTTTAGTAGGGTGAGAATGACCATTTACCAGGACAACATCCTCCATATTTTAGTTTATTAAATTGCAGAATGAAAAAGGAGAGATGTCACTTAGGTTCATGGAGAGAAAACACTAGAACACAGAGGTGCTCTTTTCTGTTCTGTTGTACAAAATAAGTTTAAAAATACAACGTACTGAGGCTGTCAGACTACATGAGCCCTTTGCCAGGAGTGAAGTGTATTTAGTTTGTTGAAGGTCTAGAACTTCAGTAAAATTCTGAGTTAAGAGATGGGCTACTTCTGTGTCCTCTGTTCTTCTGTCCTTGTACAGTTTTCTTGCGACCTAAGTAACATTTCATATTGTAGTTTTACCTTAATTAATATGTTCATCAGATTAAAAAGACAGTTCTTGAAACTGCATTTGCCTTTACAACTGATCTAGTCAGAGAGCATGAGAAACCCCATTTATCTTTTGTTTGGTCATAAATGGCAGCTAATTCACTTGCTGCATAGCCAACTGCGTTAAATCTGGTAAGAAAGATGTGATTATCTTCATTTAAAATGCAGTAAATGTATATTACCATATCTGTGTTCTGTAGTAACTTGACAAAAAATTGCCAAGGCTATATCATTCTGTGTGTCTGTCTCTATATCTTTACCCCTCCACACACACACACACACACACACACACACACACACACACACACACACACACTGGATTAGGAGTTGAATAATATTGACCCAGTCTTCTCATTTCGTTTCAACTCTTAAGTCTCCAGAGTATTGAGAGGAGTTTATTGGATTAATAGAAAAGGGATGTATGTCTACGGCATTAAATGCCTACCCCAGATGAAAAACAAAATCCCTGTCTGTGGCTCAACAGGTAGCACACACGTCTTTGATGCTGGACGATCAGGTGGTTATGTAGTCTAGTCTCACCTCGGGTACATAGATTCATTTAATTAGATGTCAGTAAATGATGAGGATCTGAGCTGTTAACGAGCTACTTCCTGTGGTCAGATGGCTTGATTCCCTCAGCCTTCATTTGTCTGTCATGTGACTCTGAGCAAGTCACTTATCCCGACAGTGGAACAATTGGGAAATTGGGCTAGGCTCATCAATAGTCTCCTGGACTGCATGTCTAGTAGCAATCAGTGAACCTAGAAATGTTTCAGAATGTGTGGTTAGTCTTCTGTAAAATCATATATATATAGCACATGATTTCAAGCTTCAACATGATATGTATTTAGTTGTGGTTCCTGTTAACTAGCAGCAGAAAACCTTAAAAAAAACTTGAAACCACCTGTTTTAGTTCAGTTTTTGAGGGGGGAGGGTACTGCATTTCAAAGGGCTATCAAAAACAGGGCTATGAAGATGTTTTCGCAAGTAATGAAATTCGCCTTATTGACTTTAGCAGTACCTTTTAGGTATCCCGTGTCTGTGACTGTGTCAGATCATGGTGGTAGAAAGAGGCTATGTGTAGCACTTTTGGAGGATTTTCTCAAGCTAGGCCCTCCATAGCTTCTTCCAGTCAGCCTGTTTTGCTGCAATCTTCCTTTGACTTTAAATTGCAAGGGAGTACTTCAGTTTGCTGTAGGAAACTGAGCAAAAACACATACATACATACAGTGGATATAAAAAGTGTACACACCCCTGTTAAAATGCCAGGTTTTTGTGATATAAAAAATGAGACCACAATAAATCATTTCAAAATTTTTCCCACCTTTAATGTGACCTGTAACCTGTACAATTCAATTGAAAAACAAATCTGTTATGGGAAAAATATAAAAAATAAAAAATGTACAGTACACTGGTTTCATAAGTCTGCACACCCTTAAACTAATACTTTATTGAAGCACCTTTTGATTTAATTACAACATTCAGCCTTCTTGGGTAGGAGTCTATCAGCATGGCACATCTTGACTTGGTAATATTTGCCCACTCTTCCTTGCAAAAGAGCTTCAAATCTGTCAGATTGTGAGGGCATCTCTTGTGCACAGCCCTCTTCAGGTCACCCCACAGATTTTCTATTGGATTTAGGTTTGGGCACTGGCTGGGCCATTCCAAAACTTTTAAATTTCTTCTGGTAAAGCCATTCTTTTGTTGATTTGGATGTATGCTCAGGGTCATTGTCATGTTGAAAGGTGAAATTCCTCTTCATCTTCAGCTTTCTAGCAGACGCCTGAAGGTTTTGGGGCAAAAGTGACTGGTATTTGGAACTGTTCATAATTCCCTCCACCTTGGCTAAAGCCCCAGTTCCAGATGAAGAAAAGCAACCCCAAAGCATGATACTGCCACCGCCATGTTTCACCGTGGGGATGGTGTTCTTTCGGTGATGCGAAGTGTTGTTTTTGCATCACACATACCTTTTGGAATTGTGGCCAAAAAGTTCAACTTTGGTCTCATCAGACCATAACACATTTTCCCACATGCTTTTGGGAGACTTCTTGTATTGTTTTGCAAATTTTAGCAGGGCCCGGATGTTTTTCTGTGTAAGAAAAGGCTTCCGTCTTGCAACCCTACCCCATAGTCCAGACATATGGAGAATACAGGAGATTGTCACATGTAGTGCACAGCCAATACTTGCCAGAAATTCCTGAAGTTCCTTCAGTGTTGCTGTAGGTCTCTTGGCAGCCTCCCTGACCAGTTTTCGTCTTGTCTTTTCATCAATTTTAGAGGGATGTCCAGTTCTTTGCAACATCACTGTTGTCCCATATTTTCTCCACTTTTTGATGACTGTCTTCACTGTGTTCCATGGTATATCCAATTTTGTGGACATTTTTTTTACCCTTCTCCTGGCTGATATCTTTCAACAATGAGATCCCTTTGGTGCTTTGTAAGCTCTCTGCAAACAATGGCTTTTGCTGTAGCAGGCAACTGAGTAAATGTCAGGAAAATCCTACTAGGACAGCTGAACTTTATGTGGGGTTAGAGTCTCTATAATTGATGGCAGGTGTGTACCCAAGAAGACTGAATGTTGTAATTAAATCAAAAGATGCTTCAACAAAGTATTAGTTCAGGGGTGTGCACACTTATGCAACCAGCTTATTGTATGTTTTTTTTTATCTTTTATATTTTCCCCTAACAGATTTGTTTTTCATTTGAATTGTACAGGTTATAGGTCACATTAAAGGTGGGAAAAGTTTTGAAATGATTTATTGTGGTGTCAAAAACCTGACATTTTAATAGGAGTATGTACACTTTTTATGTCCACTGTAGGTATATTTGTCAGACAAGTGTCAGTCTGTGGAAAGAACAAAGAAAAGAGTATTCTTTAGGGGAGGGTAAGTTGAAAAAAAGTTTCCTTTTCTAGAGTCTTAAAACAGAAGAGAGCTTCTGTATAAAACATATTGATTTTCCTTCTTGGGATTGTGATAAGGAAAACTCTTATTCTCAATCTTCAGACTTTCTACAGAAGTTATTTTGCTTATGGAAACATCATGTACTATGGAAGAACGATATTGGTTGGGCTGTCAGTAATCCATTTTCTAAAGAAAAAAAAAGATGTGGGGAAATGACAAGGCCTTTAGATGCAAGCAGAATAGGTCCTGCACTTCAATGGACTTTTAAATATGTTCTAATGGCTGTTAGTTAATGTTCCTATTCACAGTCCCTGGCACTAAATTAGTTAATGTTCGTATTCACAGTCCCTGGCACTAAAATATAGGTTATATAAATTTCCTTTGGAAATAAATGATTTGTGTAATTTTCACTAGTGTGATCCTGCAACTGTTGTTTCTATCAACATCAAACCATAGTAGGAAAGTATTATACTAGCATCTTTTCAATTTGAGAAGTATTTGTAAGTTACTAGCAGCACATGAAAAAAGGGTTTATGGCCTTGCTGTGTGGCATAGATGGATGAAGACCTTAGTGTGACCCAGGCTATCGGGGCTTGATTATCATCTCTGGCACCGGAGAAGCCAGGCAGGAAGGGAGAGGAGACAAGGGGTGTGGCCTACTAGCTTTTTCCAGTAGACAGTATCGTGTGCACAGGGAACACATAGGGAAATGAGATTTCTCCTGGGGGACAGGAGAAACCACTTTCTCTGCCTGAGGTGAGAGTGCAGGGCTGCATCAGCTTTAAACTCATTTCAGCCTTGTGTGGTTCATTTGCATTTTCTTCAGTATAAATAAGATGGAAAGCAGGGTTTTGCTAAATGTTCAAGGTTGTATTCATTGAAAAAAAATCCAGACCTTCCCTAAAACCGTGTTCTTGCAAGATGTTGGGATGCTGATTTGAAAAGTGTCACTTCAAAAAGCTTGTAAGGCAAAAGACATTTGCCCGTAGTTTCTAATACTTTAGTTTTGTAGACACATGGATAAAAATAATACTTCAGTGTCCAAAAATTATTTACCACATAGTTTATGCAGTACAGCAGTATATCTCATTCCTGTTCATCATAAAAAGATTTCACTGATTGCTTGGAAGAGTTTCACTTTTACTCATCATAACACTTTACTGACTTCTGCAGGAGATATTGTAGCATGCATATTAGAGAATAAAATTGTAGGCAGTGACTAACAGTGACCACTATCGAATTTTTGCTAACTAATCTGTGTCATGTAGGCTGAATTGATTGTTTTCTGAAATAGTGCAAGACTGGAAAAGAAATAAATGTGGGATCTTCACTATCTGTGGCAGGAAGACCAATGTAAATGAAAAAATAAAATGAAAGATACTAAGGAATTTTTGGCCAGTAAACAACACCCAGGTGATGGGGGAAAAGCAAAAGACTGAAGCAATGCTGTTTTTTAACTTTATCGGTGACCTTATTTAGAAATAAGATCAAGTTGTTTCACAGCATTAAAATACACAATATTTGAAAATAAACCTAGAAGGAAAAATAACTGTAGGACTGGGTTAACTACGTTACAGAGTGGAATTTTTCTTTAATGTCCGTTTTAAAATTATCAGAAGTAAACAAGTTCATAAATGTAAATTATCTGAAGTTGTCTTTTTCATTCATTCCTTAACTGATGGGTCTCTGATCCATCCTCAGCCACTCAACAGACTTTAGGCTGTGTAACTCAAGCTCCTCCCTTTACCCACAATCCCTTGACTACTGTGAGTTACCTCAGATCTCGTTTGCTACTTCAACTATAAAATGTGTTCACTGTTAGCTCGAGTGAGTTGATTGCTCTTGGTGATAAGTACACTCTTTTCTCATCACTTTAGGCTTTTTGACAGTCATGTCCTTGTTCTTCTCTGTTATCCTCACCTTAAAAAAATATATATACTTTTACTTAAATTCCTTAAACCTTTAGGATCAGTGTTTGGGCCTTAAGCTCTTGCTATATTTCTTAATTATGAGTGGTGGTATTGCTACCTTTTTCTGGTACCCTTTGTGTATTTCTGTATTACCATCATTGGTATTTTTCTACCTTCTCCCTGTTTTTTTCTTTTGTTGGGTATAAGTGCAGTGTATTAATGTGGTAGTTGTTATTGGCCTAATGATGTCGGAGAAACCCACTTGGTTCAAGAAATGCTGATCTTGCGAGTATAAGATTCCAAATTTGGATCGTTAGTCCATATGTGTTTATGCTTAGGTCCAGGACATCATGAGTTTTCATGTGATATTTGAGCAAGCTTTAATAATAGAGCTTTGTTTGAAAAGAAGAGTAAGCTGATTTTGAAGTGTCTTCTACCATCTTCCTCCTTTTCAGATTCCTGAGCTCCATCATCTTGTAAAATGTCTTCAGGAGATTAAGCAGAGAAATCTAAATTTTCAAGGAAGCACTCCTCAGACCACTTCTCCTCCCTCAACTTTGTTGGGTTCAGCTCCGTCCAAGAAGGTATCTAAGTTGTCAGCTCTGACAGTCTGTAAGAGTTTGACTCCAACTAAAACAAAGTCAAAATCATTGGATTCATCCCCTTGTTTGGACCTGACCAGGTCAAAACCTAAATCTCCAAGGTTCCCTCCTAAACCACTCTCATCAAGGCTTCATTCTCCATTCCTGCAAGACACACTTAATGAGCTGCCCATCCATCATCTACATCATCTTTCCTCAGGTCATCCAGGAGCCTTTCAGAAGCAGATGTGGATAGGATGATTAGGAAATTTATGAGTTCAGATACAGTAGGGTGATTTACTGACTCCAGCTCCCATCGGACATGTGAGCCTCTCCACCTCTGAACCTCAGGCTTTAGCTCCTACTGAGGTTCGTCCATTTTGTTTTGTGTGTTCAGACCTGAAACTTCTGAGCATGTCTGTGTCTGATCAAATACTTATCATACTTCCACTCCAGCACTTTCTTTGAATCAGACTGGTTTGATCTTGATGAATCCAGAAGGATCTCAGGGCTGTAGCATAGGAGTCGGATCCAGTGAGTTGGGATAGACTCCGATGGTGTCTGAGTCATCCCTTCCTCTCAGAACTCTGGTGCTGGATAGCTCATTTCTGACCTCTGCCTTGAGAACGGAGTCAGGAAGATTGGGTTTTGCCCCTTACAGGCTTCTTTGGATCTGGTGGAGGCAAGACTTAGATCACCCATAACTTCATCTTTCAAAGTGGTGAAGAGTGCTTTCTCATCATCCTTGGAAAAGGCACACTTACCTCCCTTGGGTCCATCTGCCACGTAACTGCCTTCTGTGGAAGCTAGCTCTCTTCATCCACTCACATTGGGACAGCCAGCCAGATCAAGCCTCAACATCTTCCTCATTTAGAACAATTCAAGTCCTCTGGAATCCCCCTCTGAAGAGCCCATTTGGAAGCAGACGTGCAAGAGGAGGCAGATAGCCTCCCCACAAGAGTCTGTCACTGAAGACACTGACTTTGATGAAGAGGAAGGATCCCCAGATCACCCCTTGAAAATGTTTAATTCGGAGAGCTTCTCAAACTTGTGAAACAGAAAGGAGGTTGATCTTCAGACCCCACTTTCCAAGAGGATTCAGTGTTTCTTGAGGCTTTTGGGACTGACTCAGCTATGACTTGGGTAGTCCTCACCAGCAGATAAGATAGTAGACCTCATCTCCCACCAGACTGGAAAGGATCCAGATGTAACAGAGCCCATGCATAAAAGCCTAGATAAATATCTTGTAGCACCCAAAGATAGGGCTAATTGAAGCAAGGGTCCCCAATGGATGTCATGGTGGTTGCAGCAGCTACCTGAAAAAAATTAGCAGAACAGAGTTGTTCTGTCCATCTTCCTAATAGTGAATCTAGGGTATTGGACAGGCATGGTAAGTGAGTCTGTGCTTCAGCGACCTTTGCCCTCCGGTCTCTAAATTATTTGGCACATGTCACCTGGTTTCACAGGGAGTTGATTAAACAGTTTTCCAGTACCCTCTCAAGGTCCATTTCTGCAGAGGATAAGAAGGTTTCTTTGTAGTTGGCCACCTTCCACTCATTATCCTGTGCCTCTGTGAGACTGATATCTCACACCTCAAAAGGAGCTGCTAGAGAGTCGGGTTCAGGCTTAAACATCAGAAGGTGTGCCTGACTGCACCTCTGTGATTTCATGGAGCCATTCAAGTCTTCCTTCATCAGCGTCCCTTTTGATGGGTCCATTTTATTTGGCCTTAAGGTGAAAGAGGCTCTCTCCAGCAGCGAGCAAGATGGGAAGACTCTTTCTGCCATGAGACACAGTTGTGGTTCAGAAAATCATAGGATTCTCAGGACTGCTATAGAGAAAGATCCCCTTGCGATGGGGGGGGGGGGGGTCAGGGGACACCAATGGAAAAAACTGTCCTCACGGAAGAGGTGGCCCACAACATCAGGGCTTCAGAGGTTCATACTCGGATAAGCCCTTTCAGCATCCCTCAAGGAGCATCAGGCTGCTGCACTCTTGAGGCAGTGGGACACTTATCGCTGCACCCACAAGCCTGGACTGCCATTACCAAAGATTCCTAACTGTAGAATATCATATCCAGAGGCTGTGGTTCAGAACTTATTCAAGATTCTTTTTGTTCAAAAAAAGACTGGGGACCTCAGACCAATTTTGGATCTCAGCAATCTAAATCAGTTCATGAAACACTCAAAGATCCAGATGTCATGGTTCAGTCCATCCTGCCTCTCCTAAGGAAGGACAATTGGATGTACTCTATAGATCTTCAGGATGTGTACTATTATATCAAGGTACACAGGCATGCCAGAAGATACCTGCACTTCTGGTGGGAGACCGTCGCTACCAATGGTTGTAACTAGCCAGTGGTTGCAGCTCACATGAGACTGCAAGGATTTCAGGTGTTTCCCTATCTAGATAACTGGCTCCTATCTGCTTCCACCAAGCCACTACTAATTCAAGCCAGGGGTCACGCATTTCATCTCTGTTCTCAGCTTGACATTACCATAAATTATTCCAAATCTCAACTTTGTCTATCTCAAACTCTGGAGTTCATTGATGGCCATCTAGATATAAAATAACATGCAGCAGGGTTGGAGAACTTAAAGAAACAGGCAGTGCACATCCTTACTCTTTGTTCATCTCCAGCAAAACTAGTTCTACTGCTGTTGGATTCCAGGGATACCCTGCATAGTTCTGATTCCTTTGGCACATTTTCATATGAGAATACTACAATGGACCCTAGTGTTACAGTTGTTGATAATACCTCAGCCAGTGTCGACTCCCATTCATATCGTAGCAGTTTGCAGGAGACACATAGCATGGTGAATTGAAGCAAAGGAAGTCTCCCAAGGCCACCCCTTCAATCTTCCTCCCAAGAAAGTCACAGTGACTACAGATGCCTTCCAACTGAGGTGGTAGTGCCTTACTTGGGAAGGACAGTCCAAGGCATGTGGACTCGGTTGGAGACAAACCTGCACATCAATGCCCTAGAAACAAGAGCAGTCCTATATGTTTTGCAGGTGTTTCAAGATGTTCTTCCTCTAGGGATGGTTACAGTTCATACTGACTACATGTCAGTTGTCTGGTACATCAACAAACAAGAGGGAAACAGATCTTATCCACTTTGTAGGGTGACAATGGGCAGTCTCTTCCAACCTCTTTCTCTTGGTAATGCATATTTTGGGGAAAACCAAAGTGCTAGCAGACAAATTAAGCTGGTCTATCTTAAGCCCTCACAAATGGTCTCTCAACCAGTTAGTGGAGGACATGATCTTTACCCAGTGGGGTCAACTGTGCTGTGACCTTTTTGCCTTTCCCCCTCAATACCAAGTGCAGCAGGTACTTTGCCTTAATACCCCCAATAGGATAATCACTGAGAGATGCTCTACTTCATGATTGGCCTTCCTGTTTACTATACAGCTTTCTTTCCACTCCTTTTATCCACATAATTTATTCAGAAAGCATACCAGCAGAAGAGCAGGGTGATCCTCATTGCTCCTTTCAGGTCTTGCTAAGTATGGTTCCCTTTCCTTTGGCCTCATCTTCTTCACTTCCCCATGAGTGTTGAATCCTCATCAGAACCTTCTGTAACATCCATTCGGGCTGCCTCACCCAGACATTCTATCCCTCAAATTAACGGCATGTTTCTCCAATTCCAGTGATGGCTACATTTTCCAGGCTTTCCTCTCCTGTTCGCCATGTTCTCATGTCATCCCCAAAAGCATCCACTAGGAAACTTTATAAAAGTAAATGGAAAAAAATTCTCTATTTGAGTCCTTCAGAGACCGACCTTTTTCCACACCTATTCCAGCTGTTCTTGATTTTCTAGTTTCCTCTTCAACAAAGGAACTAGTTATTAGACAGTTATGGTGCAGCTGACTGCCGTTTCAGATTATCACACTGGTTTAGATGGTTATTCATTGGCTTCTCTTAAACTATGTAAAGCCTTCCTTCAGGGGACATTACTGCTCCACCCTCTGATAAAAGATCCTGTACCTCCAAGGGACCTTAACGCTGGTTCTTCAGGCCTTTACTCAGCCTCCCTTTGAACCATCAGCAAAAACTGAGTTAAAATATTTGTCCTGAGAAACACTTTTTCTAGTGGCCATTACCTCAGCTAGACAGGTATTGGAACTCCAAGCACTTTCTTCTCAATCATGTTACCTAATTTTTCCACAAGGACAGTGTCAGTTCAGACTAACTCTTCCTTTTTACCTAAGGTGGTTTCAAAAGCTAGCCTCAATCAGCTTATCAGTTTTTTTTTTTGCAAAATGCTTCAGTTACTTATGTTCATAAACAGCTCAAATTTTACATTCATAGAACCAACCACTTCAGGAAGTCACAGCAACTGTTTGTATTCCAAAATTGGCTCAGCTGTATCAATATTGATTCTAGCCAGATAACAGATTGCATTATCTTCATTTACAGAAATAAAGGCCTGCCATTACCAAAATGTCCTAAAGCACACTCCACCAGGTCTGTAGCCACTTCATCCCACTTTCTGGTCTAAAGCTTCTGTAGATGACATCTGTACCACTGTTATGTGGTCCAGTGTTCATACTTTTATTGCTCATTACAAGTTGGATATATTGTCTAGGAGTAGATCAGCTTTTGGCTCCGCAGTACTCCAGAATATCCTTCCTTGAGGACCTCCCAAGATATTCTAGCTGGGGACTCTGTTCCATCAGTTGAGGAAAGGATGAGAAAGACATCAAATATTTATAGCCATCCATCCTCTAATAAAGGAGTCTAGAGTATGGACAGGCACGGTGGCGCACCCCTGACTCCAGCGGCCTGCTTCCTAAGAATTCTTTGAATTATTTGGCACATTACCAGGCTTCAGAGGGATCTGGTCAGAGTTCATGAGTTCCCTCGGTAAATCTCACTAGCAGCTGGCCCAGTAGGGTTAGTCTCAGTGTTCTATCACTCACAATTTTATCAACTGCGCCCATCTGGCTCGCCCTATGCTGCCATTTCCCGGCGGTAGAGCGCAGGCACAGGCGGCTCTACGGAGACAAGCCTGGCAAGCTTGTGTGCTTGTGTGAGCTTGGCCTTCGTCTTTGGTCGCCCTTCGCCCCTTTTTTCCTGTTGTCTGGACCTAAGGTTATGTTGGAAGACACCACCCGCTGTGAAAGAGAGGGGAAAACTTTATCTGCCGAGATTATGTACTTACCATAACTCTGCATCTGTGTTGTGTGTTTTCACCCCCCCTCAACTTCCCACCCACCTTTCCCCCTTCCATATTTGCCTGGATACTGTTTTCACCTCAGGGATTTTCTGGTATAGCCTTGCTATGTGGGTTCCACAGTTGTCTTTTCCTTCTCTTTCTCTGTTCTCTTTTTGTTTTTCCATCTTTTTACCTACTATATTACTTACTCAAAATAATCTAGGCTGCCCCTTTACCTTTTCTGGCATGGTGTTTGATAATTGGAGAACAAACTCCATCTGAAGTAACTCACAATAGTCAAGGGATTATGGGTAAGGGGAGGGGCTTAAGCTATGGAGCCTAAAGTCTACCAAGTGGCTGACAAAGGATCCAAGGGTCAGATCCAAGACCCATCAATTGATGAAGGACAAAAATAGGTAACACAGATAAAGAGTTATGGTAGGTACAGAACTGTAATGTATTCAAAGTGGTGAATTTGAAGTTCTCACTTCCTTTCATAGCACAAGTCTGTTTCAGGGTTACATGACATGGGAGATGCATAACTTCACACTCAGAGACCTTCTCAGAGAAAATGCCACAAATGCTAGATAGTTCATTATAGTTCCTCCTTGAGCTGTCTGCTGCCTGCAGAGTATTTGCTAAATGTTTAGCCACAGTGTTTACACACATTTGAAAGGAAAACATAATTATTTTCATTTGTTTGGCTGATTGTTTTATGGTAGCAGAAACAAATGAGCTGGTGACAGTAATCAAACAAGTGCACGGTTCCTTATGTGGAAACAACAAAATGGTAAGAAATAATGTTAAGTTGTCAATCTCGCCTTCATTCTTGCTGGATGGGTTCGGAGCCAATCCTCGGCTCCAACTCTGCACTTGCTTTAGCTTGAGAACTCCTTTTACCAGCTCGAGGCAACCCTATATCCCATGATGCAAGGCGGAACTACCTCAGATCTCGTTTGCCGCTTAGCGAAAGAGGTCTCCTTTGCCAGCTGAGGTAAGTTGATATTGTCAAAAAGCTTAGTTAGGGATTTATTTCTCCCTTATTCCCCTTTTTATAGTGTGTAGTGTTTCTACAGCCCACCCTATTTCCCTTATAAGTTAAAAAGTTTTAAATTCTTTTTATAATTGTAAAAGAGTTTTAAGTTAGGCCTAGACCCCATTGGTTAATCCCTACCTGTGTGTCTGTGTGTTTGGGGATTAATTGTGTGTTTGTTGGGGTGTGTGTGACTTTCTTCCTCTAGGACTATGTCTAAGGAAGGCAAGGTCTCAGGCTTCAAGAAGTGTGACTCGTGCTGTCAGAAAATGTCTCTGACAGACGGTCACACTTCTTGTGTTTACTGCCTGGGGCCTTTGAACCTGCAGGACTCCTGTGCTTTGTGTCACTCTTTTAGCCAGAGAGTCCTGCAGGAAAGGAGGAATAAATTGATCCTCCGTGGCTTACTTAAGCCAGAAGGTTCTCCCTCTAAAACAGGGTCTAGTAAACCTTCTAAGCCACCGAAGGTTCAGGCTACAGTATCTAAGCCTCCTCCGTGGCTCGCTGGAGCCGATCTTTCTGCTTCTAAGGTAGTGGGTTCGGCACCGATTGGTTCCGACACCCGATCTACTGTGGCCTTGTCGGCTCCGGCTGGAGCCGACACCTTATCCAGCATCGGAGCCGAGAAACCTTCGGCTCCATCTGGAATTCAGGGGACTTCGGCTCCGATGACTTCGTCCCGATAGAGATCTCGGTCCCCTTCTGGAGAGTATCCACTCGGCTCCGGGGTCTCCTCTTTTGTCGGAGCGGAGCCATCGAAGCCGATCTTCGAGATCTTCCAGGCTGTCTGACCACGACTTAGAGAGGGTGGTAAGCAGGCTGTTAAAGTCGCAGGCACTGGCCCAAATGCTCCATAGCCCGCCTCAGCAGACTTCGCTATTGCTTCACCCTTGAACTTCCTCCTCCGACTCCCCACCAGAGTCCGGAGCCAGAGCTTCCCGGGACAGCGACTGTTTCGGCGCCGAGCCGATACATCCTTCGGCTCCATCGTCTTGGCTCCGATCTCCTCCTTGAGACCTTCCTTGGAGGGATCCAGTCGCCGAGTTTCCTGGTCGGCTCCGAGGGGCTAGTGGCATCGGACCCTTGTCCGACCCGCCTCCCTCTCGGGCTTCGGCTTTGGTAAGCTCGGCACCGACATCGGCCTCGAGCCTTCCCTCTCAGTGGAGCCGGAATTCCTGTGTCCTCGAACGGGATATTCCGGTCTCCCGGGAGGGGAGCCTTTGAGGTGATGAGGAGTGTCCTGGCTCCTGAGCCAGGTCAACGGTCCCTCCCTCTAGCTCCTCCCTCTTGCGTGCCTGTCGACACCTCTTGGCAGCCTCTTCCTCTCTGGCCCAGGGATCCATCGCCCAGGTTTCCCCATTGGGAATTTCCTCCTCTTCCAAGTTTCTCCTGATCCTGCAGGTGAACCCCTCGGAAGAGGACGTGTAAGAGGAAACACACAGACTCCCCTGAGTCTACTACATCTGATACCGACTTAGATGAGTCGGAGGGTTCCCCACGATCCCCCTCTGAGGATGTCTCCTTTTCAGACATCCTTGAGCTCCTCAAACAGAGGGGGAATTGGCCATCCATTGATCCCTCCGAGGATGAGTCGGTATACCTGGAGGCTTTTGGATCCCGACCCTCCACCTCCTGGGTGTCTCCGCCTTTCGACCCACTTATGCAGGTAGTGGCTCGAAGGCGGGCAGCTCCAGATTCTGTGGAACCTGTCCCCAGGAGACCATCCAAGTTTATTACGGCCCCTACGGACAAACAGTTTCTTTCCAAGGGTGTCTCTGTGGATGCTATGGTGGTGGCGGCGGCCACTAAGAAGGAACTTGCGGATCCTTCAGTACCTGTCCATCCTCCTAACAAGGATTCTAGGACCATGGACAGGTATGGAAAGTGGATGATTTCTTCAGCGACCTTTGCTATGCGTTCGCTGAACTACCTTTGTCACTTCACCAGGCTTCAAAGAGATATTCTCAAGGAACTAGGTGAAGTGGTCCAGGATCCTTCTGCTGCTGGGGCTCAAGAAAAGATTGCCTCACAGCTAGCAATCCTGAATTCCTTATCCAACTCCTCCATGCGGCTCATATCCTATGCGGCCGATGGAGCGAGCAGGGCCGCAGGCACAGGAGTGGCTCTTAGACGCCAAGCCTGGATGCGGCTTTGTAATTTTGCGGACCCTTTTAAGGCGTCCTTCACCAATACCCTGTTTGATGGTTCGGCTTTGTTCGGACCTCAGGTGAAGGATACCTTGACCAGGTGTGAGCAGGACGGTAAAACTCTTTCTGCCGTTGGAGTCCATTTTTCCACCCCTTCTAGACCATATCCCAAGGGTCAGAAGGGAGGGAAGATGTGGTTCCGCAAAGCCCAAGGAGCTACACCGGACACACGTGGTCAGTTTACCCCCAGAGGCAGAGGGGGTAACAATAACAGACGCCACCCTAGAGGCAGGGGGGGGTCCTCAGAACCAGGGCAACAGGGAGTCTCTTCCTGAGAAGCTCTTTCAGCACCCCTGAGGTGTTGCCCGACTGTCCACCCTTGGAGGCAGTCGGGGGAAGGATTTCGCTGTACCCAGTAGCCTGGCATTCCCTCTCACAAGATATGTGGGTACAGTCGATCATATCCGAGGGTTACAAAATCCCCTTCGAAAGGTATCCCGTACCTCAACAATTCCTTCCAGACATCTCACCCGGTCAAAGGGATTTGGCAGAACAGGAGGTTTCAAAGCTCCTAGGAAAAAGAGCCATCCAAACTGTTCCGGCAGACCAAGTAGGATCCAGCGTCTACTCGAGATTCTTTTTGGTCCCCAAAAGGATGGGAGATTGGAGACCAATATTAGACCTGAGCAGTCTAAACAGATTTGTCAAGAAGGCAAGATTCCGGATGGTCACGCTTCAGTCCATTCTGCCCTTTCTGGGCAAGGACAACTGGATGTGCTCTATAGACCTTCAGGACGCGTACTATCACATAAAGATTCACAGGCGCTCCAGAAGGTTTCTCCGCTTCGCTAGGGACCAGTCATTACCAATTCAGAGCCCTGCCCTTTGGCCTCACTTCAGCCCCCAGAGTGTTTACCAAATGCATGGCAGTGGTCACAGCTCATCTGAGACGTCAAGGATTCCAGGTGTTTCCTTATTTGGACGACTGGCTCCTCTCCGCCACCACCAGGTGTCAGCTTCTTCAGACCAGAGACTACACTCTGCAGCTTTGCAGGAGTTTGGGATTTCAGTAAATTTCAAAAATCTTCTCTGTGGCCTTGCCAATCTATCACCTTTATAGGCTAAGAATTAAACACCGTCAAAATGTTAGCCAGACTAACAGATCAAAGAATTCTGGACATCCAAAAATTCGTTCGGATTCTATTGCAGAGCAGCAAGGTCAAAGCCAGATTGATACTAAAGGTTCTAGGTCTTATGGCTGCGCCATTGTTCTTCTACCACTGGCTCGCTTCCACATGCGCCTTCTGCAGTGGATGTTATTCACTCAGTGGTCGTACCACAGTCTTCCGATGAGGCACGAAATCTTAGTCACACAATCGTGCAGAACTCATCTGAACTGGTGGATATCTTCACCTCTTCTTCATCAGGGCCGACCCTTTGTTCTCCCTCCTCCAGTTGCCACAGTTACTACGGATGCCTCTCTGATCGGGTGGGGGGGGCATTATCAGGGCAGGATGGTCCACGGGACGTGGCAACCCATAGAATACCATCTGCACATCAATGTCCTGGAGATGAGAGCGGTGCTTTTAACGTTGCAAGCCCTCAACGACTTTCTTCCCATGGGGACTATTGCAGTACAAACGGACAACATGTCCGTGGTCTGGTACATCAACAAGCAGGGCGGGACCAGGTCCTATCCGTTGTGTCAAGAAGCTCTCAGACTTTGGCAATGGGCAATCTCCTCTCATCGGTTTCTGATAGCAACGCACATCCCCGGCAGGTCCAACCTCTTGGCGGACAGGCTGAGCAGATCCATTCGGATGCCTCACGAGTGGTCTCTCAATCAATCTGTAGTGGATCAGATTTTTCTGAAGTGGGGCACACCTTGTTGCGATCTTTTTGCTACACCTCAAAACAACAAGTGCCCCTATTTTTTCACCCTCTTTCCCCTACCAGGCCAACCCCTGAGAGACTCTCTAACCCAGTATTGGCCCCGGGGACTTCTGAACGCTTTTCCTCCGTTTCCCTTGATTTCACAAGTCATTCAGAAAGCCACCGTTTTGAGGGCCAAGTTGATTCTCTTTGCCCCTTACTGGCCTCGACAAATTTGGTTTCCGTCTCTGCATCGTCACCTCCTGGTGCAGCCCTGGCATCTGGACCCAGTTCCGGATCTCTTGATCCACCAGTCGGGTCAACAGCACCGGGCCATTCATTCTCTCAACCTCACTGCTTGGTTGCTCCACTTCCTTCCCTAGCCAGGCTTCCGATGATCTCTGATTCTGTCAGAGACATCTTAGTGTCTTCTTTAAAGTCGTCCACCAGAACTGTTTATGCTAGCAAGTGGCGACGTTTTTCTATTTGGGCAAATTCCAGAAATATTGATCCCTTTACTGCTCCTGTACATTTTCAGTCAGGATCTTCTTCATCTACAGTTAAAGTTCAACTGGCTGCTATTTCCAAGTATCATGTTGGCTTGCATGATAATAACATTATGTCTCATAGATTATGCAAGGCCTTTCTGAGAGGAGTTTTTCTCCTAAAGCCGCCGATAAAGCATCCTCCTCTGCAGTGGGATCTAAATTTAATGTTGGCATCCTTGATGTTACCTCCCTTCGAACCGTCTGCTTCATGTTCTTTGAAATTATTGACCTGGAAAACTATATTTTTACTGGCTGTAACTTCAGCAAGGAGGGTTTCCGAGATTCAAGCTCTCTGCATCCGTTCCCCTTACTTGGTTTTTCATAAGGACAGGGTATCCTTAAGAATGAACCCGTCCTTTCTTCCCAAAGTCGTGTCTCAAACCAATATTAATCAATCCATAGATCTACCAGTCTTTTTCCCAAACTATTCTGACAGAGCTGAACAAAAGCTGCATTTTTTGGATGTCCATCGTCAGCTCAGGTACTATTTGCATAGAACGAAACAATTCAGGAAATCGGACCAATTATTTGTCTCCTATGCAGAAAACAGGATAGGTCTCCCAGTGTCTAAAGTGACCTTATCCAGATGGTTGTCTTCCACCATTTCTTATGTGTACTCTCTCAGAGGCAAGCAACTACCTTCTAAACCGAAAGCACACTCAACCAGGAGTCTATCCACTTCTGCAGCCTTTCAGGATAGACTACCCATTGATACCATTTGTGCAGCAGCTACTTGGGCCACTCCTCATACCTTTGTCTCTCATTACAAGTTAGACTTGGCCTCCAGAGACAGGGCCAGTTTTGGTTCCACAGTTCTCAAGAGTCTGTTCCATTGAGCTACCCAGGATACAGGTGCTAGGGACGCGGTCCCATCCAGCAAGAATGAAGGCGAGATTGACAACTTAACATTTAGAAGCTATGTACCTACCATAACGTTCCATGTTAGTTGTCTTCTCTCGCCTTCTTTCTTGCGTCCCTCCCTCCTTCCCCCTGGCCTGGACAGATCTTGAAGAGTTCCTATCAGGTTGTTTCCTCCTGAGTTTTACATTAGAGGACTCTTTATTATGAACTTGGGTTTCCTAAATATGTTAGGTTAGTCCTTAGCAGGGTAGGTTAGCTACCAAACGAGATCTGAGGTAGTTCCGCCTTGCATCATGGGATATAGTGTTGCCTCAAGCTGGTAAAAGGAGTTCTCAAGCTAAAGCAAGTGCCGAGTCGGAGCCGAGGATCGGCTCCGAACCCATCCAGCAAGAAAGAAGGCGAGAGAAGACAACTAACATGGAACGTTATGGTAGGTACATAGCTTCTAATTTTCTGACTCCCACAGTATAAGTAAGCTGTCCCAGGAGCAGTCTTAAATTTAGTAGTTATGAAGTATTTCCAACTCGGAACAAAAGAACAGAGCTTCATGTCAGAGGAGCACCGTTGAGCAGCAACCAACATTTACCTGTTGATCTGGTATCTAATGATGCAGCTACAATTGTCTGACCCCAGCAACTAGGATGACAGGCCAGTGCGGCAGTAGACTTTCCAATGGAAAATTTGCTTCATTTATGCTTTTCTTCCTCTTCCTTTGTTGATGAGTTTTATAAGGCAAACTTCTGGAAGCCAAAACTGTTTCTCATACTGCCTTTTGAATCCTGGTGGACTTGAACCCTCTTCTGTTCCCTTTTCTTTTTCAAAATTAGACTAAGATCTTTCAAAAACACAGGTTAACCCTTTGAACAAATTGTAGCCATCCATCCATTCATTTATTTACTGAAAATCATCTGCTAGCCTTCTTCAGGAATGATGGCTGCCAAGGGTTTAGGGCTTTCTGAGAGTAGTTTCAGTTATTTTCTTAGCTTAAAGGTCTTGTATCAGGAAGACAGATTATAACAAATGGACCCTATTTTCTCTTCAGCTACAAGCAAGGGTGCAGACCCCTTTCATGCTTTTGTGTTTCTGGTTAGTTCTGGCATAGTTATCTGAAAACCTTGACTCCTGTCCTATTTATTCTTATGAGTTTACTTGATAAAGATTTCTAACTTTCATTCTGATCTGAATTTTGCTTCTTTAGTTTTTTTGAATACCTGTAAAACTTTGAACCATTTTCCATCTCAGGTCTTCTGTTAGAGAACCTACCTATCTTTTGGGCATTTGCTTCTACCTCTAGCCTCCACCGATGAGTTCTCGACCTGGAAGACACTGTTTTATTGGGCATTTCAACAGTTAAAAGAAAATGCAAGTTACAGGCCCTTTTTTCTCATACCTCCTTAAGAAGGTTTCTTCAAGGAAAGGATAACACCTAGAGCTTAAACATTGTTTATGCCTATGGCTAAACAAGAGTGTAACTTAAAACAGTCTATTCATTTTCAGTGATTGCTGTAACTGTAGTGAATACTTTCATTGTATGGGAATTCACAGGCAGCTTAGACAGTTTGGGCAGAGCCACATTTTTTTTCACTGGAATGACCACCTATTTGTCTTGTCTGATAAATCTGACTAAGGCAAAAAAAAAAAAAATTCAAGTACAGTTATGCTAAGTGGTTAGGCAATTGTACTTAGAAGTTTACCAGTTTTTTATTGCATAATTATCTGTCACCTCCAGAATACACTCTGCTAAAGCAGATGTTAATTTCATGTCCCCCTATGCAGCCTTTGATGATATATGCAGAGTCATAACCTTACTAATGTCTTTTCATGGTACTTGCCTTTTGTTTGAAAAGGTAATGCTGCAGGCCCTTTAAGCTAGAGAGCTAAGATTACATTCAGTGATTACAGCCATCAGACAGTACAGAAACATGAAGAGTTAGCTTTTTAATCTCAATGAAGGCCCAACAGCTGGTTGAGTACTGCAGAATAGCAAGACGTTTCTTTATGGGATAGCTGTAGGTGTTGCACATACCTCTCAAATGTCCAGATTTTCGTAGAATGTCCAGATTTTTGCCTCATATTTTTGGTCTTTTCCTCATAAAGGTTGTGGTTTTCTGGCAAATCATTGAGGTCTGAAGTCAATAAATAATGATATCATTTAAGTTTTAGAGTTTGTATTCTTCAGAAAATGCAGTCTAACGCAAAACCCTTTATTCTAGGAACTTTCTAAGGCTATAAGAGCAATAGTTGAAATGTGTCCCTATTTTTTAGACCTTTGTCCCCTCATTATTTTTAGGTTTGTCCAGATTTATTGTGCTTAGAGGTTGAGAGCTATGGTGTAGCAGAACCGGGAAGTTGTAACACACTTTGTGTTTGTTTATCTAGGAAAGGGCAGAGGAGAGCCTATGCACTGAACATCAAACACTAACCAAAAGGTAAGTAACCAGAAAACCAATGCTCTGAATGAACAATGTAAATTATAAAGCAGAAACTCATGAGTGCTTATGTTTTGAAGAAAGTTGTAATAGTACTTGTAACACAGTGGGTAGACTTGTAACACAGTGGGTAGACATAGCTCTTTGTGTTGTATTTTTCATGTCATTCTGCTTTTGGCAGGTTTGATTCATGTGCTCTCTAAAAATGGTGAAATTGTTTTCCATCAGTACATATGCTTTATAGGTATTCTAAAGGCAGGAGTCTCTTCCATACCGACAAAAGCCTTTCAGATAATTTGACACCTCTTTCTTTATGCATGCATTTCTACATAAGTTCATGTGGCTAACTGTTTTCAATCTATCATATCCCATTGAGGCACAGATTTGCAGCTGATGTGCACACAGAATGTAAAACTACCTCACTGCTGTATTAAATTGGACACTGAAAGAGCTGGGGGAGGTGAGAAAAAGTGGCTTTTTGCTGTCTCAACTCTCTCAGAGGGAGTGAAGTATTTCTGATGACAGTCTGATATGTTCCTCAGTGATGCATCTAATACCCATTACAGTTCAACATAGAAAGTGAGGCTGGAGGCAACTGACCCTTTGTGTGGTGATGAGCGTGAGGTCAGTAGCTTCTCCCAGCTACAGGAGAGAAAAATATCCCTTGGCATTCAAAAAACATATTTGATGCTGCTAGCACCTCTGCTGTGAACAACTTAGCTTTCCCATCTCACCATTGGAGGGGTCCCAGCCTTGAGGGGTTGTATTGGGGATGCCAAGGGAAAAAATAGAGCTATACAAATAGCTGTAGAGATCAGTGGATGGTCAGGTAGCAGACCTCTCAACCAATTGGGGACAAATTTCAACAGAATCAGGGGCAAGTCAAGGAAAAATCAGGGACAATCAGAGACACGTTTAAAATATTAGTGCTATTAACTTGCAACATTGACAGAATCAGAGCATATGAATTAATACACATTTTCTGAAGTAAAAGTAGTTTATAACTCTTAATTATTGTCATTATTCATTAAGTGTAATTCACCACCTTTCCTCCAAAAGTCACTAGTTTTAGGAGTGATTAAGAGGGACAGGGTTAAAATTTGAGTCAAAATCAGGGACAGTTAAGAGGTATGTCAGGTAGCTGTCATGCAGAAAGAGCCCAAAACAAAAAAAATAAAAGGAACTTCAGTGTTTCAGTAGCAGTAGAGTAACTAATGCTATGCTTTAGGTGCGAGTCAGCTGCTCGTGTATATACGGGTGTGGTGCAAATAGAAAGAGGGTTTAAGACAAGGTCATTTCCATGGCTTTGAGAATTTAAAGTGACATTCATACTTTTGATGACTTAACTGATGCATTAGCTATGTTTTTTGTGGAGTATTTTCCTGATTTTAGAGAATATGAAGTCAGTGTGAGTGGCACAGCAGGTAGCACACTTGCCTCTGGTGCTGCAAGATTAGAAGGCTATGGGTTCTATTCCCACTCCTTGGGCATGGATTAATTTCCAATAATAACACTGTAGTTCAGCATAATGGAGATGCTGCACTCCTGAGTGTGACTTCCTTTAGATGAGACATTAAACCTAAGGTCCCATCCATCCAAGTTGGTGGTAGCTCATGTAAATGTAAAAGATCCCATGGTACCTATCGAAAGGAGTAGGGGGAAGTTTTCTGATGCCCTAACCAAATTTCCCCAGTAGTATAAATGCCACATGCAGTCTCCAGTGAAAAGAGACCATCAGCCTAGTGGGACTAACCCTGTCAACAAACAGATAAAATAAATAAAAATAAAATATGACAGAGTGATATAATATATGCCTCACATCGCTGACACTTGGTCATCACACCATATATAACACACCTGTTATAATGTGTCATTTCTCGCAATGTACATTGTGGCTTGACCCTCATATCTCTAGTACAGCACTTACTTCTTAACGCTTTTTAACATGTGCTTTTGTTTACCCGCTTACCATACAAGTTATATGTGTAAGGCTGGTAAACTCATGTGCTTCTGAAGAGTACTGTCATTATCCATTTGTTGTTGTTTTTTGAACTTTGCTATCATGTACATGTGGTATAGTGTGAACACGTGTACCAAGTAATTGAAGGCATTCAGTCCAAGAAGTCTGCCTAAATGTTGCATCCTTCCTTGTGCCTTTGACCTTTCTCTTCTTTACTCCAGTCTGTAAAATTGTATTATACCATTTCATATGACATTGCATTCTATAGCCACAACTATCATTTCTAGGAGTTGTTGCTTTCTATTATCTGTTCCTTGCGTGTAATTTTTCAGGCCCATACCCAGTAACAGCATGCCTCTTTTGCATATTTGCCTTTTCGCTTCTTTAAAAGTATATAGATTTTTGAGATGCCCAGAGCTGCTTTTTGTGCTTTAAACATTTCCCATTGTGGTTACCATCTTTGCAAACCTCTTATTTATACTCTCATACAGTAGGATGCATTAGTCCCGCTCTCGTTTGCCAAGCTGAATGATCTTCAGTGTAAATCCTCACAAGTACCTTTAAAGATGTCAGATGCATCTGTAGAGTCTACACCCTTGGCAGTGTAATTTGTTGGCCTTACTACTGCCTTGTCATACTCCACATGATTCAAATATGTAACATTCAGATCTTTTTTTTTTTTTTAACAAGTATTGTTTATAATGCACAAATCCAGCCTCGTGTTGCTCCCACCAAGATGTACACATACGCACTTTATTTTTTATTGACTTTGCAGTAGATCTCAAATGCTACCAATCTCTGTGTTTTGTAGTCTGTACTAGATCATTCTACAGCCGGATTCCTTCACTGTTTACTACTCTGGACTAAGCTGCTTCATTAGCAAGCAGGGTGGTTTTGTTTACAATACCAAACAGAAACAGTCCCAGCAGTGAATCCTGCAGTGTCTTTCTGGTCGCTAACCTCTTGCGTTCTGAGTCAGCTGTTCCTCCACCATCTGCTCTGTGCATCCAATCCTGCTGGCTAACATATTCCTTATCAACATAACTGGTCTTTGGTCTCTTACCCTTTAGTTTTCCCACTGGCCTTATGTGAAGCTTCAGAGGCCTTACTGAATCCAGGTACAGTGTAATCATCTAGCTCACTTTGTCAACCTTGGTCGAGTCCAGGTGACAGGACTGGATTGCATTAGAACTAGAGTAATATCTGTGGTACTTGAGTAAATGCTGCTACAGAAAGTACTGCCAACTCCTAATGCTTGCTGCATTTCTGCTGTTAAACTCTGCTGACATCAATTTAAATGCCTTCTATTACAATAAGTTTGTATGCAAGTTGTCTTTCTGCCTTCAGTGGTATGCAAATTGTCTTTCTACCTTCCAGGTCATGCAATGTAGTCTTCTCAGCTGATGTAATTGTTTCATGCCTAACATATTTTAATGTTGTGCTGAGATAGACACTACATCTTTCTTGTACAAAGCGGCCTCTTTGATTTGAAATTCTTTTTCTCAGCATTACATTTGAGATGGAGATGCATGTAACAGCAAAGTTACCAAGTATGCTACTCTTAAGAAGGTATGAAGAGTATGACTGTGAGGTAAAGCAGGTTTCAGCACTAAATATAGCATTCTCTGTTTTTTTCCATGATAACTACTTCCTTTGTTTTCTCACCTGTCACTTTATCTTTGGGTGATTTGCAAAAGCTTATACCTGTGTAACATGCCCGTAGAATACAAAAAAGGTGAATTTGTTTAGTAGGGTCTGTGGCAGCTACATATTTTATTTAAGCCCATTTCTGTACTGAAACCTGAAAAGGTATGTTCCATGTTATTTTTATTTGTGTGTGTTTATTTATATGTTATTTGTATCTTTTTTTAGCACTGTACGTTAACAAGTCATCATTCTGAAATGGTTACAAGGAGGGATAAAATGTAAATTATTCTACACTCCTTATGGCAAGTTAGTTTTTTATTAAAAATAAATTGTTGTGCTAAACTAATTTCCTGGTTTGAGCTATTATCTGCTTCTAATTGCTCTTCTTTTCAAGCTCGTTGTATAAATTATTTTAATTTTTTCTGTGCTTTTCCTCCAAGCCAAGTCAGTAGATCAGAAAGTCAACAAAGTAAGGCAGGTAACAGACATATTATATAGTGTCAGTGTGTGAACTCAAAAGGACATGGGCATTGTTAAAATAAATATAAAAATCACTTGAACCATTGCTTAGCTTCTGTCCCTTAAAATAACAAAATGACTACCCAGCCTCCCTACCACCTGTAGAATCCTGTTGAAGACACTAATGAAATGGCTGTAATGTTATGCTGGGATTCGGCATAACATTACAGCCATGTTAGACTCTTCCAAGCTAAAGTTTGCAGGTAGGGGAAAAAATAAGTAAACTGCTGCAGCACAGATCGAAAAGACACAACTGCATATTCAACTATATGCTGTTTGTTTTCCTCCCAGGGCATTCTGAAAGTGCTCAGAACTGCTGACTGTTCTGCAGCTCAATACTATTGCAGGTGGACAATACTGTCTGTAATGCAATCTCTTCCTAACTTAGAGACTATATTACAGAAACTTAAAAAAACAAAGTAAGCAGTTATTAAAGTAATGATCGCATTACAGAGAGCATTTCAGTCTTTCATGTTTTTTTTTTTTTTTTTTTACATTGCTCAACTGCAACATTATTGTGCTGTAGAACAAAGGTTTTGAGTACTTTCAAAATGTCTGGGGGGTACATAGTTGAACATGCAGTTGTACCTTTTTGGTCTGTGCTGCAGCAGTTTGTTTATTTGTTTATTTATTTATTTATTCTTCTCCCTGCAAGCATTTGTTTGGAAGAGTCTAACATGGCTGTAATTTTATGCTGAATCCTCGGCATAAAATTACAACCATTTAAAATTCTTACAAGCATTACAGAACTTAAAGAATCAAAATAAGTAGTAATGGACAAGGAATAAATGGGTACAAAGAAAATTTTAAAGGCAGTGGTGAATGGTAATAACCTACCTGCGTTTAATATAAAAACACTTCCACAGAGTACAGTGACTCTGAGTTATGCAGTTACAATTAGATCCATCAAAAAAATAGACACATTGAGAGTGAGCAGAATAGTTCCTGCAGATGCTCACCATCATCTTTGTATTGGATGCAGTAGCCAGATTAAAAAGAATTTGATGCATATGCAATGGGAAGGGCCTTTTAGGGGTAACAAAAAAAAACGGGAGGGCATTTCATGGGCTGTCCTTGGACAGCAACGCAGAAAATGGGGGGAGGGTAGGCAGAATGAAGGGCGTTATTACCAAGCCCTTGCAGCACCCATATAATCTGTACAGCTCTGCGAGAATCTTACTAGCTTAAAGGTGACAGAGAGTACCAGAGTTGTAAGTACACAGAATGGAAGGAAGAGTCAAAATTGTGATTTAGGGTAGCACTGTGACTGTTCCACAGTGCTTGATGGCGGAGAAAAACATTTCCAAAATGAGAAAACGTAGGAATAAGCACGTAGTGATCCTTTAATGAGTCCTGGACTTCTGACCAACTTTATATTAGAGGGTATTTTTCCATCTAGGCAGACCCTGGGAATCTTATATCACTAAATATCTGGAGGGCCTCAGTCAAGCAAGTATTTCTTATAAATTTCTCTGGACTCTGTGTTATCTTTCTTTGTAACCTTTATCGCTAAGACTGTAGTCTTTTCTTTGAAGTGAGGTTTGCCACTTCACATTACAGTGTAAGTAGGAGAAGTAGTAGCTTGGTGCCATTGTCCCACAGGTAGGTGGTATTCAGGGAGGGGTAAATAAAGACAAGTGGCATAAACAGTATTCAGTGTTATTGACCATCACTGGATGAAGACAGGCCTTCAGAGGCCTTGCGCCTCAGCACTTGTCTTGCAAGACAGGAGGCCTATATAGTTGTATACTTGTGACTTGATTAGTGATACGCATCTGCCAAACTGCAGATTTGATAAAGGTACAGTCCCAACAAGAATGGGATCTCATAATGCTAGGTAAGATTTTTTTTTTTAAACTAAGATTCCATCTACTTGAGTTGATGGTAGCTTAGGTAGATGTAAAAGATCCCACAGCACCTATCAAAAAGAGTAGGGGAAGTTCCCAAATGCCTTAGTCAAATTTCTCTAGTAGTTGAAATATCACCTCAGGTCTCACCTGAAAAGAGGCCAGTACACTAGTGGGACTAATTTGATTAATAAAGGATTGTTGCATAAATAAATACAAATTAAATAAATACATGTTATAACAATATGCTCAGTGAATTGTGTGTCTTTCTAAGCTGTTGCTCTACCTACCCCACCATAAAAGTGAAATTGTTAGTTGTATGCTACCCAACGTAATGCAGTACAGATCGTGTTGCAATGTAAAACTGCAATACCAAGTGGTCTGAAGTAAATTAAAAAGAGGATCTAAACATTCTTACACACTACTACATATAAAGAGAAACTTCATGACTGACTTTATTACCTGCCCCTTAGACCAGACTGAAGTGAATAGTAGCTTTTTGGCCAAAAGTAAATAAATAAAAGTGCAGTCACTGCACTGAAATCCAGAAACTTGAGTCATCTCACAGCTGCAGCACACTATCAGACAGCAATATTTGTATTTAAAACTGAGCTTTGCTATGACAGGCTGTGGAAACAGTGGCAGAGATCTAAGTAGCAGATTACAGGAGAGTCACAGGTAGAGTTATTACTGAAGCAAAATAATCACCTGTCTTCAAGAAAAGAAGACTCTGGCCAGGAAAAATAACTTACAGGTGCTTTCAGAAAATTCAAGTTTCAGAGTTGGTGTATTTTGAAGTTCTTCAGCATGTTGTGCCATTATCTTGCATTTGAGTATCTTCTAGTGGGAACCTAAGCTTAGAGTCCCATTCCTGATCTATAATTGTATAGGTTTTAATTTAAAAGAGATTAGTAATAAAGTGAGAGTGCTCTGTGCAGTTCTGCTGATCTAAGACAGTTGGTCCGAACTGAAAATGATCATGTGGTGCATACTTTGGTTCAGTGAAGAGTGATCTAGCATTGATCAGAGTAAAGGGTCAGCTAACTGGCTCACTGATAGAACCCACCTAGTCAAAAATAGGGGAAGCTACCTCAAGCAGGAGACCCATATTGAGTGGCCATACCCCAGGGTTCAGTCTTGGGGCCTCTGTTATTTGGGATATACTTTTCTGAGGTGCAGGCCAAAACCAGTGGGCTATGGCTGACCAAGTTTGCAGATGACTGCAAGCTGGGAGCTGTCGTCAATTCCCCTAGTGATGTGGACATCCTCCAAGAGGGTCTCACCCAAACAAATGACTGATGCCAGAAACATGGCCTCAAGCTGAATATAAAAAAAATGTGTCATCATTCCCTTTGAGGAGAGTGATGTCCCTACAAATTATCACATTAATAACAACATCCTAAGCACGCAGTCAAGTCGTGAGGGATTTGGGCACCCAGAGTGATAGCAATGTGACTTTTGACCACCATGTTGTTTCCATTGTACGGACAGCTTTCTACATGGCCCACCTCATAAGTAAGGGTATCTCATCCAGGGACAAGGAGGTCATAACATCCCTGTAGTCTTCCCTTATAAGGCCCATTATTGAGTACAGCGACCCATTTGGCATGTACCTCGCAAAGTACATGCAGCAGCTGGAGAGACCACAGAGGTTCCTCTCTAGGAGAATCCAGGGCCTCAAAAATCAACCATACACAGATAGGCTAAAAGCCCTATCCCTCTACTCTGTTTCATACAGACTCGTCAGAGGTGACCTCTGCCTGGCGTACAAGGCGATCTCGGATCCCACCTTGATGGAATTGCTGCATATCCACAAGTCAAGCTCCACTCGAGTAACCTGCGCACATGGCATCAGCCTGGTCTGTGACATCAATAGGACTTGTTGGCGGGACAGATTTGTGTCCCAGAGACCACCCCATCTTTGGAATAGACGCCCTCTCCACATCAAGCAGAGTACCTCTTTGCCCCTTTTTAAGTGCAATCTGAATAACTGGATGGGAAATAGAAAATACATCCCTGGGACTCCATCCGTGTCCCTGCTGGAAAGGAGCATCGGGTGCTGATTTGTCTATGCCTGGGCTAAACTCTTGGCTAGGCTTATAAGGGCCTCAGGACCAATCTCTAAGTAACTTCGTATGATCAGGGTATGATTAAAACTTTTGAAATTTGTTTTGCTTCAGACTTTGATGTGGGGATACTTGTCTGACATTTTGTTGTTTGATATCACCGTAGCAAAGGGGGAATATAGCTGGACATGCAAGTTAGTGTCTTTCCCCTCCTCTTACATTTATTTGTTGTATAAACTTAGTGGATGTATCTACTAGGCTGTAGACAAGACGATGCATCAACTAGGCTGTAGACAAGACTGATGTCTAAAATAATAAGGTGTACCTGTGTGTGTGAGCGCACGTGTGTGTGCGTACATGTGTGCACGCGTGTGTGTGTGTGTGTGCGTGTGTGTGTATGTGTGCATGAGTGTGTGTGTGTGTGTGTGTGCTTCTGTGGGTGCATGCGTGTGTTCCCCTAATCTGTTTTGTTTTACGTCGGGTGTTTATTCATCTGAGGATGATGGTATCTCCTCTGTCTTCCATATCTTAACCCTAATTGGTGACCATTAGTAAGTTTTTGACCAGAATACCAGCAACAGTCTGGAAATTAGAGCAGTGTGGATGATGGTGACTGGATTAGCTTCAGAAAGATTTAATGCTGAAAAGAAGTATTGCACTTATTTGTTACTTGGGTTTAAGTTGTCACATCTTGAAATATTGATGAAATTAAAACCTGTACAAGTGGAGTGTGAGAGCGAATGTGAGTGTGCATGTTTGAGTGTGCGTGCTTGGGCATGTTTCATATACTTATATAACACATAGCAAAAAACTTTTATTCTTGAAGCATAGTAAATGGCATTACACAAGTGAAGAAACTGTGATCACTTATCCTATGAAAAATTAAGGAAAATAGACACACTGGAGAACGTTTACATTTCCAAGTTTAATAAATGCCTTTACAACAAATGGATAAGACTCTAGGACCATTTAGCCTACAGTAATGAAAATGTATTTTGAAGGAAATTAAAACATAAAAAAATTTGTTTTACAAACATTTTTTATAGTAGGACAAATGGTTATGTAGTCTTTTCACTTGATGCAGTACTGTCTTTGGAGGTATATATACGTTGTGTTTAATTTTTTCAAATGCCATTTTGTTGACTGGGTGTTTTTCATTTCTTCGGATGCCATTCTGTTGACGTTCATCGACTCACTTTTGTTCAAACATGTTTGAGATCAGCATTCAGTGGCGAAGAGAGATTCTCTTTTTCTCCACTATTGTGTACTCTATGAGTTGGTGAATATAAGTAATGGTGGTAAGGATGGTGTATGGGGCTTGTCCCCTGCCAAAAAAAAAAAAATTTTTACTTTTTTTGTTTTTTTTGATTCTATGATTTTTTTTTGTTTGTTTTATTTTTCAATGGATTTTAGTTTGATTTAACAAACTAGATTCAAACTATATATATATATATATATATATATATATATATATATATATATATATCTGTGTGTGTGTGTGTGTGTATGTATATAAATATGTAGTTGTTTATGGGTTTCTTATTTCTTGTTGAATAGGTACAATGTCAACGTTCAGAATATCGACATACTGTTGCAAAACATAGAATGTTGATGCATTGTGCACATGCCCCGAGGACTATCCCGGAGCAGGGTAAACCAACAGCAAGTGTTTTTGTAGGGAAGGCAAGCCCCCTTGCACCCCCACATGTGGGGGCTGTGTCCTGCACCACTGCTAATTATGTATACTAACTCTAAGATCGTATAATCCCCAGGGTAAGGATATACTCACCTACCCAAGAATTGTCAATGTCTTGCATATGTTGACCAAACAGATGTTGACATTGTGCTAATGGAAATTATGCACCCTATGATTTCCTAATGAAAAGTGAAAACGCGCATGAGCAAACAAAAACATTGATGTAAAAACAAAATTGCACACAAAAAAAACACTGTTTAGTTGTGGGTGCAACCCCGCATCCCTCACATCCCCCTGGTAATTATATATACCAATTCTGTGATCGCACAACAGTGGGGAAATGGCAAATTCCCAGTCCCCTCTGTACCAGTTTCACACAGCAGCCGGCATTAAGAGGCTTCAGAAAAACTTTCCATAGTGCCTTCATCAAGGGGGGTTTGAATTTTTTTTTCTTTGGTTTGGTCCTGTAGGCATGTAGGGTACATAATTTGTTGGTTTGAGCCTTTTTTGTGGCCTGTCCCTAATGTGAAGAAGATTAAACTTTTCATAACCTTAAGTGTATAGAAAATACTTCTACTTTCCACTTAAGTTGTACTTAGTAGTTCAACAAAAGGCAAAACCAGACATTGGCAGCTAGTCAAGTCTGATGCTATTGGTTTGAGTGCCTTAATAGTGACTTATAAATGTGTGTTCAAAAGCCAGAGTTCGAACAGTTTTGTCATTAAGAGGTAACTGGTGCATCTCTCATGATACTTTCATCAAGGAGGGCTGTATTTTTTTTTCCTAAGTTTGATGCATCTGTTTGTGCTACAGGACTTGTTGTCATTTTGGATTTTCTACATTTCACTGTAGTTGTAATCCCACTTCTGTACATATTTTAGATGAGGATATTCATTGTGATACTATTAATATTTTTGGTACTTGCATATTGTCGCAACCATGTTGCAAACAACTCACGGTTGTACATATGCAGTTTTGACAAACTACAATGAACAGGTTGCATAAGTACCCAAAATCTAACAACAAACACAGTGAAACTGAAGTGATTTCTTGTATGTAAGTACCGTTGTTTGTTTTCCAATAGCTGGAGACATCATCAGTCCTCAGATCATCCCAGTGATTTGCTAGAAAGTCACACATTTTATGAAGAACAGACCAAAAATATGTGGCAAAAATGTGGACATTGTGAGAAAATCTGGACACTTGAGATGTATGTATATGCTCAGTACATCTAACAAAATAAAACTGGACATCAAAAGATGTTCTTTGTGTTTCACTGTTGCAGTCATCACCTGTGGGTTATCCCTGCTGTGGTAGCCCTCAGCCAGGCTGAATACCAGAGTCAATATTTTTCTGCGTCGGCTGCTGTCGCTTGCTGTATGACGTCAGCTTGTCAGTGCTATAAAGGAAGACAGCCGACGCCATTACATCAGTCTTTCTTGCAGTGGAGCCCATAGCAGAAGCAGTTCACAAGTGTGCCGCTACCAGAGTTTGAATTACAACTGAAAACGTCTAAAGCTGAGTACCCATTAGGGGATCCTTTTTTCTTGCACTTACCAATGTCCGAAAAAGTTAACGATTGTCTCGCCTGTGGAAAGCAAATACCACTTTGAGACTTCCATTCATACTGCATCACTTGTTTTGGCCCAGACCATGTCGTCCCCTGTTGCCGTTCCTGTGCCCTCTTTAATGCGAGAACCATTCGTCGTAGAGCTGTTATTGTAGCCAGGTATTTTCATCTTCCGTCTTCACATTCCGAAATGCCGTCTGTCAGCCAACAATTCATAGACATTCCAAAAAAAGTAAAGATAAAGATAGTGACAGACCACACAAGGCTAAGCCGTCCAATGACTCTTCCACTAAGCAGGTCGTCATTTCTCCGGAATTCAGTGAGGCGTCTTCGCAGCTTCTGATGCCCAATTAGATACCTTCGCAGGCCTCTACTGAGACCCTTTTGGAGTCCGGTATGCCACAGAAATCTTCTTTATCTTAGTTGTCTTTGCCTTGGTTGGGTCCAGAGCCACGACGCAGCCACAGACTTCCGAGGAGGTTTTTTTGCACTACCGAATCTAGACAAAACAGTGTCTTCTCCGACTACCGTTTCTCTCAAACCGAGGGATACTCTTAGACTAGAAACAAGGTGACGCGTAGGAAAACTACCTCTAGCCACCATTTTACTCCTGCTCCACCATCCCAAGCTCAAATGCTTAAAATTGTGGAAGATCTTATCACCCTTATCAGGGGTAGTCAGGCCACAGCTTCTAAAAGGAAAAGAGACCTTTCTCCTGAAATACTGACAGAACAGGATTCTGAGGAGTCTGATTATTCAGATTTTGAAGAGGAACAACAACCTCTGACTGCATATGAAGATTCAGATGCAGAGGAATCCATTCCTTCTGCCTCCCCACCAGAAGATCTTTCCTTTCGGGAAATCCTTCATGCCCTCAGGGAACATTTCCACTGGGAATCCCAGGGCTTCCCTCAGTCTAAGAAAAGACTAAGAGAGTTTCTAGACCTGCCCCAACACAGACCCTTGGCCATCCCTCCAATCTTAGAGGTGGTTGATGATGTCTTCCATGAATCCAGCTTAACTCCTGACACACTACCACCTGCTCCCCGAAAATCTGACAGGTATTACAGAGTACTGGATTCTCAGAAATACCTGTACAGAAATCCTGCTGCAGACCCGCAGATCATTACACAGGGACCAAAAAGAGCTAAGGCTAGTTCTGCAAAGAATCCTATTCCTTCTGACAAGGACTCCAGAGCTCTGGACAGATGGGGTAAAAAAAGTATACACCTGTGCAGCCTTAGCTATCAGAGCACTCAACTGTCAGTTCCACATGTTAAAATATCAACAACATACTTTGGAACTATTAAAACAAAAGATTTCAACCTTTCCTGACTGTGCCAATTCGAAAGAGTTAGCAAATTTACTGCACTTTACTTGTCAAGTGGCTAAACACTCATTACACTGTGGATATGACACCCTAGAAGCCTCAGGCAGGGCAGCCGTGTCAGGATCTGTCATTAGGAGACATGCATGGTTGAAGGAAAAAACTCTCCCTGATCATGGCAAATCTAAATTACTTGATTCACCCTTGAATAAGGGCTACTTGTTTGGAGTAAAAGCAGAAGAGGTGCTTAAAAAGATAGAAGACAAAGCAAAATCTATGCAAACAGTAAAAGATTTCCTTCAGGTACAATCTTCTAGGTTCAGCAGGAATTTTCCCTCAAAACACTGGTCCTTTCTTGTACCTAGCAGACGGGCAAGGTAAGCCCCACAGGCACAGCAGAGAACCAAACAGTGGACCACTTCCACTCCAAAGGCAGGGAGTTCTAAGCCATCCCTTTATGGCAAAAACTCTCAATGACTCCCTCTCCCCCCTCTGCCCTCTTTTCACTCACCAAAAACGAGGAGGAAGGCTCTCTATCTGCAAGGAAAATTGACTTTCTGTAGCAAAAGACCAATGGGTCCTAAAGATCATTTTTCAGGGATACAAATTCTCCTTCAGCGAATTCCCATTTCTAAGACAGTACCCAGACTTACCTCCAAATCAGTGGGCAGAGGCATTGAAACAAGTCCAAACTGTCCTATCCCAAGAGGCAGTAGGACCTGTCCCCTCAGATCAAACAGGCAAAGACTTTTATTCCAGACTATTCCTTGTTCCCAGAAAAGAGAGCACTTGGCACTCCATCCTGGATCTATCCATTCTGAACACCTTCCTGGTGGTCCCCAAATTCAAAATGTTAACTTTACAGCAGCTGCTGCCTATGCTGACAAAAAATGCTTGGTTAGTTACCCTAGATCTAAAAGATGCCTACTTCCACATCCCCATAAGGGAATCCTGCAGGAAATTCCTTCGCTTTAGAGCAGGCTGACAACACTTTCAGTTCTCTGCGCTACCCTTTGGCTTATCTACTGCTCCCAGGGTATTCACCAAATGCTTAGCCCCGGTCATAGCCTTTTGCAGAGAGAAAAATATGCAAATTTAGCCTTATCTGGACGACTGCCTCATTCGGGCAGATTGCAAAAAAAGGTCATCAAGGACCTCCTCTTTGTCAAAACCCTCCTAACCTCATTAGGATACACCATCAACTAGAAGAAATCAAAGCAAACACCCTCCAGGAAGATCATTTTCTTGGGAGCACTGGTGGACACAGCATACCAAATGGCCTTCATGTCCCGTGAAAAGCAGGGCTTCCTGCCTTTCTGTTTTACTCAGCTGGCTTCCAGAAGTCACCTCACTGTGAGGAAGTTCCTGCAAACCTTGGGGTACATGGCATCTTGCATCTTTCTAATTCCTCTGGCCAGGCTTCACATGAGAAAACTTCAGTGGTACCTAAAGAACATTTGGTGTTGGCATTCTCAACCTCTAGAGACCTCTTTCCCTCTACCCCCTGTATAAGGGCTGGGATTCTCTGATGGTCAGAGGCCAGTGCCCAGAACAAGGGTCTTTCCTTCACCCTCCGCCCAACCGAGCAGACCATTACCACTGATGCCTCAGACATAGCTTGGGGCACTCACCTAGAAGGCAGGTGCACCCAAGGTCTTTGGGATGCCCAGCACCTTCCCTTACACATCAACCAGAAGGAAATGATGGCAGTACAAAAGGCTCTTGACATCCTTCAAACCCCATCTCAAGCCAGGGGGTTCTCCTTATCCAAACCGACAACACCACAATAATATGGTACATCAAAAAAGCAGGGAGGGACCCAGTCTTACCCTCTGTGCAGGTTAGCCATGAACCTCTGGCTGACAGCCTCTTCCATGGGACTACACCTGATAGCCCAATGCCTACCAGGGATAAACAACACCCTGGCAGACCACTTAAGCAGAAACTTACTGGACTCCCACGAATGGCAGCTCCACAGAAAAATCTTTTTACAAATCACTCTGGCATTGGGGACTCTGGAGGTGGATCTCTTTGCTTCACATCTCAACCATCAGCTGAAAAAAATCTGTACCAGGGAGTATCACCACCTAGCATGGAAAGTGGATGCCTTGACCTACCCCTGGAACAGCCTCTTTGTGTACGCAGTCCCTCCTCTGCCTATTATTCCAAAGGTACTGATCAAAATAAGGGAGGAGGGACCAAAAGCCATCCTCATTGCTTCAGATTGGCCCAGACAACATTGGTACCCCTTACTGTGCAGCCTGACCTTACAGTCTCCAAGGCAGCTCCCCCTGATCTCAGACCTCTTAACTCAGGTGGGGGGGGGGGGTTGCACCCAGACTTGCAGACTCTCAAACTATCAGCATGGCTAATGCTCTAAAGGCAAACAAGTGGCCCTTGTGAAGCAAACAGGTCCTAGAGATTATCACTGAGGCCAGAAGGCCCAGCACCAGAAAATCTTATGCATGAAAATGGAAAAGATTCTGCTCCTGGAGTCAGTCCCGGGGTTGGCAATACCTCACAACCTTCCATCGCTCTTATCCTGGACAACCTAGTGGAGCTACTTGATAGTGGCCGATCCTTCTCCTCTATTAAAATCCTTGCCTCAGCCATTTCAGCTAAACAAATCCTCAGAGGGGCTTCTAATGTCAGACATCCCAGAAGGCCACGCACTCCAGCCTGGGACCTGAATTATGTTTTGGAAAAACTAACTTTATCTCCCTTTGAACCTGCTGCTTCAACAGAACTAAGATACCTCTCCTGGAAGACTGCTTTTCTTCTATCTATCACTTCAGCCAGAAGGGTTTCAGAACTTCAGGCACTGATGGCCATTGAGCCCATCATCTTCCATGCAGACAGGGTCTCTCTGAAGACTAATCCCTCCTTTATTCCCAAGGTAGTATTTAATGTAACTCTCAACCAGGCCATACTTCTACCCCTACCTTCTTTCCTAACCCTCAAAACAAGGGGGAAAGTATTCTGCACTCACTAGACGTGCACATACAGCTCAGATACTATCTGGAAAATACTAAACCCTTCAGGAAAACAGATCAACTACTTGTCAGCTTTGCCCCAGGGGCAGAGGGGAAGCCCATCTCCAAACAAACCATTTCCAAATGGATATTACACTTCATCCATTTCTGCTACAAATTACATGGGAACCCCCTCACCCAAGTCTGTTTGAACCCATTCCACTAGGGCAGCCTCCACTTCCACAGCATTCCTCAGAGGAGTTCCCACCAGGGACATCCTGGAAGCTGCCAACTGGACTTCTGCCCATACCTTTACCAAGCACTACCACCAACCTCTATTTTCTAAGTCTAGGGCAGGGTTTGCCTCTGCAGTTCTGCAGGGCATGCTGACCCATTCTTAGGTCTCTTACTAATCCTACCACCCCACTCCTCATCTTTGGGAATCCTCCCACAGGTGATGACTGCAACAGTGAAACACAAAGAACATAGTTGTGTACACTTGCCATAAATGTAGATGTTCAAGTGTATTCACTGTTGCAGTCCTGGTTTCCCACTCTCCTTCCCACTTATATCTTTTTTCTTTAGGGAGACATAAGTTTCTAACGGTGGCTTTTAGCCACCAGGACCACTTTACCATATTTACTTGGGCCTCTGACTGGTTAGGGCAAGGAAAACTGAGGTAATGGCGTTGGCTGCCTTCCTTTTTAGGATTGATGACCTGATGTCGGACACAAGTGACAGCAGCCGATGCAGAAAAACATTGACTCTGGTATTTGGGCCAGCTAAGGGCTACCACAGCAGGGATAACCCACAGGTGATAACTGCAACAGTGAATACACTCAAACATCTACATTTATGGTAAGTGTACACAACTGTACTTTATACCTTTTACATTACATTTCTGCCATAACAGAAGGGAAGCTTTTGGAAATAAGTAATGATGCCAGACCTATTTGTCAACATCATAGTACAAGAAATGTGGACAAAGGCTAAAATAATGGTAGGGCAACCGCCTAAAAATCTGGATAGATTTTAAGTACTTATAAACGTAGAAAGTATCAAAATAACATTAACGTAAACGGCAAATGAATATATCAAGAGTGAGTTGTTTGTAACTTGATTGCGATAATACGCAAGTACCATATTTTCTCTAATTTATATAGGAGGCAGATAGGTGATAAAAAATTATATACATGCTTGCAGTACACATCTACTATAAATTAAAAAGAATGCCATTAAAAAAAAAAAACTCCACCATACTCTTATAACTCAAGGGAGTCACCAGGTTACAGATCCTAAATTTTCAGTACCAATAAGTCTGTCCAAGTAGAAATTTCATGGTAATTGGTGACTCCAATCATCGCATACACACTGACTCTGAACTCACTTGGCCAGACAAAGACAGTTTGACAGCTTCCTTTTCGATGATAGGATTTGTGATGTCACAAGGGTCTTACTTTGCCTCAAGCAGAACAAATGTGACCTTGATCTAATGGTGGCTTGTATATGTGTGAATGACCTGAGGCACTCAACCCAGAAAGACATATGTCTCAAAGAGACATGTTGGAACTCACTATGTGCATGTCAAATTCAGGTAAGTGTGTGTCCATAAGAAGAATTCTACTGTCATGCACAATAATTCCCAGATACAAACTGACATTGATTATCATTAACAATATTCTAGGTGGCTGGTATCATTCTAGGTTGATCCAGTGTGTGTCATCTTTCTACAAGATGATCAACAGACCAATGTGCTTCACCAAGGATGCCTTGCAGCTTTCATGTCATGATTTCTTTATGCTGGCCAAAGCACTTGCTGCCCCCATAGTGCATTTTTAATCAAAATCCACCTTTCCTGGACATTTTGACATAACAAAGAGACTTGCAGTAAATTCCATTCTGGACTACATCATGGCTGCACTGTTCAATGCCAGAAGTCTTAACAATAAAGTGCCAGATCTGGAGACTGTCCTGCAGCTTGAACAGATCCATATCTATGTTGTAATAGAGATCTGGTTTCATTATAAAGTAGCACTGTGTCTTTATTGTGTTTCTACACCTGTCGGGCATTCAAACCTGCTTGAAAACTGGAGGAAAGTATCAATATTTGTCAGACCCAATTATCTCTGGACAGATTCCCTGTGATCCACAAAGGAATTTGCTGAATTTCACATTACCCAAATTCAGGCAAAGTTTCTTTTCATAGCTTGCTGAGGTCATCTTCCAATGTCCCCAGAGGATCGTGAATTTTTTTTTGTGTGTGTTGAATGAACTACACATAAATAAAAGTACCTTTCTAATGAATTATTTCATCCGTCTGTCAGTAAACTAGACCTCAGACATAGCAAATTCTAATTCCCTAGTACTTCTCCAGATAGTCAATCAGCTAACCAAAGGTCAAAGCCTTTTCTTTTTTCACTTCTTCCCCAGGATCTCAGTCACTGTCTCCATTAACTGCTCCAATCAGCACATTTGTTCCAGAGAGGATGGAAACTGGGTATTCCAAGGTTAGGCCACAGCCCCATAGCCCATTTATTCCTATTTAGGAATTATGGTCTGCTCTCTGTTCTCTGGCAAGAGTCAGGTGGTAGTGAGCAGGCTAGTTTGCCGATGCTGGTGATGGCCTATTCTCTACCCTTGGGAGCTCTTCTGAGCTCTTTCATTGCTTTCTCCCAAGGGTAAGTATGCATCTGCATACCAAGTTATTATCTGTTCTGGTGCTATTGCATCATGACAGCACGGACTTATTAGGCTCAAACTCCACATATTGCTTCTTGTAGATGTCATCATTGTGGTAAGCCAGAGGCACCTCCTTCCCCTCCATGATGGGTGAATTGGCATTGGCCACTCACACCCATCCTTCCTGATCAGCTCTTCCAAACATCCTAGCTGGTATGTAAACTTGGATCACCTGTAGTGTGGTCGTGATTTTAACCCTGTACACCATGGAGCTGGCTCAATCCTCACAATCATTTCATCTTACTGTACTTCTCTTATAAGAATCCTTATTTCCGATCAAATCCATTCACAAATTAGTAGTCTCCTTTAGGGTATGTAAATCCACCACCACAAACATCTCTAAATTCAAGTACTTTAAAAAACAAACATATTAAAACACCATATGATTAGTTATCAAATTTAGCTGCCTAATTTCCAGCCCACATGTAGCCTCAGCTGTTACTTATGCTAATTAAGTTTACTTCTGTCTAACAAACAGTGTAAACTAATCAGCACCAGATATATTGGCGAACATAAAAATAAACCACCTTGGGGAATGCAAGCATTAAAATAAAAGCTAGATAAAATGTGTATAATAAATCAAAATCTGCCCATATTAAAGGTTGTGCCAAAAAATCAGCAAAAATGTGAAAGTAAGAAGGTCAAAGTGAAACATGAATTAAAATTAGTTTTTGAAGCTAAGAGTAATTATAATTCCACTGCAGTGTAACTGGATGCTTAATAAACAGTGCCAAACACGCCACAACTGAAAACTGAAAAAATTTAACATAGCCGTGGGTATGCTCCTGAGGTGTGGAAAATAGCTGTCATTATGCCATTTTGATTTAAAAGGTTTAGAATTGTATTAGTTGACGAAACTGAATGATTGTATGCCCTTGGCCGTACTAGCTACTTAAACATCAGGTGTGTTTTGAAGTCACAAAAAGTAACTAGATTGTGTGTAAATTGTGATGTAAAGTTTTAAAATTTATATTTCATTTGTACTGAATCTTTTTATAGTCTTTAAAATAAATGTGAACCCTTTTAAGGATGGGAACCAATAGAAAATGATGAGAATGTTTTATCATAAATTGGATTATTTCAATGGACACTGTTGTTGTGTCTTTCGGCTTTTCCCGGTTAGGGGTCGTCACAGCGGAACTCCGGTCTGCTAATGATTGGTAGCTGAGTTTTACGTGCCGAGTTACCAGCCCTGATGCACAAACTTCAACGAAGGTATGCCCATTCACGCATGTCTCCACGCAGAAGACGCTCTAGCTGAGATTCGAACCAGACAGCGTCTTACTGCAAGGTGACAACGCTAGCGCAGCACCACCACTGCGGGTTCAATCGCATGAAATTAATTTTCTCTATGTAGGTATTCATTTGTGGTGATGCCTAAGTTCCTCTGAAGTTTTGATAAAGACTGTGGTACTTAGCTGAGTTATTTTTGGTGGTTTTGTATCACAGTACCTACAGAAAATGGAATAAAAGCATTTTATTCAATGTAGCCAACTTTAATTTATAGGCTGTTTATTGCCACTTTACTTTTAGTGTGATTTTTTTTCTACTGCTGGGAAAGAAGGAAAGTGAGCAAGAATCAGAACTACAATGCTGTATATCACTTCTCCATGGTCATTTTGTTTTTTTACAGGAAAACATTTTTTCTGTGCCCTGTTACTCCTCCATTTCTGTTGTGCCTTGAGAGAAATGCACAGCTTTCATCCAATGGCATGGCATACCAGCAAATAAACACAGTGGTGGTGGGACATGGTATGCTTTGGGATAATAATGAGATACATTTTCTTTTCTAGTATAAAGTAATTCTAGTGAGCTCTGTACACTTTGATTCACTACACCAATTCAACACTCTGTGAAATGATTTCTTGCTTCTGAACACAGTTAAGAACAATTACATTATAGTCCATTTACCTGCAGAAAATAGAACAGAAGCATCAGTTACAAGATAACTGACCATCCTTAGCTAGAGACCTTATGGTCCAGAAGTATTGCACATCATTTAATTGCTGGAGCCATGTCAGGCTCCAAACCAATTACAAGTGGCGTCCCACAAGGCTCAGTCCTGAGACCTCTCTTGTTTGGTATATATTTCTCGGAGGTACAGGCCAACACGGAAGGACTGTGGCTGACCAAGTTCGCAGATGACTGCAAACTGGGCGCCATAATCGACTCTCCAGCCAACACAAGCATCCTCCAAAAGGGCCTCGTAGAAACAGACAACTGGTGCCAGAGCCATGGCCTCAAGCTAAACGCCAAAAAGTGTATAGTCATCCCTTTGGCAAAAACAAAGTGCCCACAAATTACCACATAGGTGGTAATCCATTAAGTACAGAAGAAGTAATTAGGGACCTGGGGACCCAAGTTGATAGCAATCTCTCATTTGACAACCACGTGGCCAAAGTGGTTAGAAAAACATTTTATATAGCCCACCTAATCATGAAGGGATTCACATCTAGATTAGGGGAGGTCATCGTGCCTCTTTACTCATCCCTCATCAGGCCCATAATTGAGTACAATGCCCTTTTGGGATGTACCTTACCAAACACCTGCAGCAACTGGAAAGACCCCAAAAGTACCTCACCAAGAGGATCAAGGGCTCAAACAGATGCCATATGCTGCCCGGTTAAAGAAACTCCAGCTCTACTCAGTGGCATACCGCCTGCTCAGAGGTGACCTGTGCCTGACGTATAAGGCCATGTCCAACCCGAATTAAGGGACATGCTGCACCTCAAAAATCAAATCCCATCGAGCTACACGCTCGAGACTTGAACCTCAGCACTGAAATAAATAGGACATGCTGGAGGGACAGATTCATAACCCAGAGGCTCCCTTCACTCTGGAATAAAATCCCAGTCCAGGTTAGGCAGAGTCCCTCATTGACTCTTTTCAAGAGGAATCTTGATGAGTGGATGGGAGATCGTAGGTTTACCCCGGGTATCACTTCTGTGTCACTGTTAGACAGAGGCACAGTATACTAACCTCGAAAAAGGGCATAGCAAAATTAATTTAAAATGGGTGGCGAAAGCCAAACATACTCTGGCTAGGCTTATAAATGCCCTAGGGCAGATAGCCTAGTATGAACCTATGAACCTATGAACCTAAGTAACCTTGTAACATATTATTGCAAACCTTACCTGCAGAAGAATAAGTTAAAGTAATTCTAGGTCAAAAAAATGTTCAGATAAATATTTAACTCAGAGTCTATGTCTATAAGAAATCCAACAGCAACCGTACTGTCAGTTATATGTCACTGTTTCATTTTTTTTTCTGATACAAAAATCAAATATTTAAACTTTAACTTGCTCTGAAAGAGAAGGATCTAGATAGCAAGTCCAGCTTTTGAGGATTGCCTTATGCATTATATATTTACTACTGAAACAAACATGCATCTTAGCTATATGGGTCATTTCTATGTACCCAGACCACGGGTGGCTAAATCAGAGATATACAGCTTTCCTGCTACCAAAGATCTCTCCTCTTGCAGGCTGTTAAAGATTGAATGTTGACTAGTGTTTCTCCATTACTGAACAGATAAGTCCCCTTTGTGGGGAGAACCTTCCACATTTTATTTAATAACATAAATATTACTTTTTTCTGTGAAATACTTTATTTGACTATTGGAATTTTATGTCTATTGAACTGTCACATACTTTATCAGTCAGTTAAAAGTCTCATATAAAGCAGACTCAAAGATTATGGGAAAAGACTTGAAGAAAAACGATCACGTAGAAATGTCAAGCCCATTGGTAACCATTTTGCACAAAACATATTCAAATTCTATAAGAAGCTCTCAGAATGATTTTGAGGTGTTAAAGTAGCTCAGAAAACAAAGAGAGCATGAAAAATAGAGCCTGATGTTGTCAATATACATTCATCCTTGACCTTTGGGTACTTTGTTCCAAATAGATTTTTTTTAGTACTAGGTGGAGTTTTCCTTTAAAAAGAAGCAGAAAGTTAAACATTTATCTTCCCTGTCTATTTCTTTAGATGGGAATGATTTATTGTGCTTAGGTGTGAGCTTAGTGCATGCTCTTGACCCCTCTTGTTCTGGTTTTACTGGTTCTTTTCTGAAGAATCCCAGTATAGTGAACAGGGAAATGATTTTGAGGAAACCACTGTTTTTTTTCTCCTCATGTGACTTATTCTCAGGAGAGTGTTTCTTCTGATGATCCCTTGGAAGAATTTTCTTTTTCTGTTGTTTCAGTGGGAACATAATGACATTCCACTGTCTTTAAAAAAATGTTATGATTTATTGCAAGTAGAATTTTCTCAGCCCACTCCTGTTCATCCTGTACTTCCAGCTTTGGGGGATATTTTTATCATAGCTCTCAACCTTCCATTTCCAAGCCTTCATAATGTGGAAGAAATGGGCAAAATGTGGAACACATACTAATGGCTTAACAACAACTTCAACTAGGAAGGTCATAGGATGGTTAAAATATGCTGGTTTTACTAATAAAGAAGATCCATTAATGAATTAATGTGATTAATTTCTATTTACCATGGATTTCACTTAAAAAAATTCCTAGCACTGAATGTGTGACCGACTCTTTCAATGTGGAACTTTGGGGAACTTCAAGGAGCTTGAACTTTTTAAGACCCCAAATGAGGTACGTTCCTCGTAATGAGGTACACTTGAGAGGTGTGGTTTTTATTATAACCTGAAACATGCCTGACAGTCAGCCTGTAGCCTCTAAGAAGGCAGATAGATTATATAAAGTCCCTCAGTCATATTTTTTTTTCTAATGCCAGTTATGACCCTGCATTTTTTTCTTTGGCAAATTCTGCTGCTGCTAAACATCTGGTAGATAAGACTCCCTCCCCCTCTGATAAGAATGAGATAGCCTTTGGTAGATTTTGGGGGAAAAGTGTGTGCTTCTGCTACACTTATTTTTAGAATTCTTGGTTGTCAAGGTTACATGATAAAAGTTTTTCCTTGAATTGTCTGAGAACATGAGGAGCATTGTAGCCTATTTTCCCTCTTCTGTGGAAAAATATTCTACAAATACCCTTCTTGTTTTAGTGTCTCAAGTGACCAAACACTCTTTGAAGTGTGCTTATGATTCAGCTGATGCCTCTTCCAGTGCAGCTGCTACTAGAACTGTTAAAATAAGGTTTGCATGATCTCAAAATTTACCTGACGATGTTATAGCTGAAATTTTGAATTCTTCTTGAGATAGTCCGCTTTTATACCATCTGCTGCTGAGATCGTGAAATATGTGATGAGAGAGGGAAACTGATTCACGGGGTGACTCGGGCTTTTTCATCTATCCTTCCTTCCTTCTCCAAGTTTGTTAAAGGTTTCATACCTTTCTCAGCACCTTTTTATAAAAAGCAAATTAAGGAAAAAACAATGTCAAGAAGACTCCAAAAGGGGGGTGGGGCTCCCAGAAGCAAGGACAGCCCAGCAAGTTTGAATGACTGCAGATGGCAACCCCCCCCGCCCCCCCCCCCTTTCCAGCCTGGCAAACCCTTAGATCTCCTCTGAAATCTGATGTTCCATCTGTATCTATTTCTGTCTTTGGCAGCAGGTAATATCAGACAGATGGCTTCTGAGAGTAATCCATCAGATCAAACTTCTTTTTTACCTCCTGTCATTCAGCATCTGCTGACTCAGCATAGTAGAATCTGTTCTACTTTCTCCGATAGTGAAAGTTGTTTTTGTATTCAAGAATGTTTCTGACACCACAGAAAGAAGCTTCATGGAGACTAGTCACAGATCTTTCCTTTCTCAATCATTTTTTGAAAATCCCAAAGTTCAAAATGCTATCCCTTCACAACATTTTACCTTCAATTCCATCTTTCTTTTTTTGGGAGGGGGACTCTAAATTAAAAAAAAATGCTTATCATATTTTCATAGTGTTAGATTTCCCATGGTTTTAAGGTTTTCTATGTCTGGACTTCACTTGAAGTTCTCTGCATTACCCTTTAGGTTATCCACTGCTCTAAGGGTGTCCACAAAGTGTCTACCTCAAATGTTAGCCTATTGAAAGCTGCAAGCTGTTTACAATTTTTTCCTTATATAGACAACTTGATTTTATTTACATAATCTTTTTTTTTTAAAGTGTTAGATGCTCCACCTTCATGATTTTTAAAATTATGATAGTAAACTGTGAGACAAGCAGAAGCCTTTCTTTGTAACTATTGATGTTCTTCGTGTTTCACTGTTGCAGTCCTCACATATGGGTTATCCGTCTCCCGGTAGCCGTCACTTGGCCCGAATACCAGAGTCCTTGGTATATGACATCGGCTGCCGCCGGTTCTAAAACTGATATCAGTACGTCAGGTATAAAGGGTGGCAGCCAACGCCATTTCCTCAGTCTTTCTTGCCACGGAGCCCAAAGCAGATGCAATTCGCACTAGTGCCAGTTGGCCGTTTACCTTAGTTTTGCTTTCCGAATACCAAGTTGAAGACGCCTTCAGATAAGTAGCTCATTAGGGATCCTCTTTTCTTGCTTTAACGAATGTCAGATAAAGTTAATAACTGTCTTGCCTGTGGAAAACAGATTATGCACCGTGATTTCCATTCCTATTGTATAACTTGTTTGGGCCTTGAGCATGACGTCCCTAACTGTGATCTCTGTGCTTCCTTTAACCTGTGTACCATACGCCATAAAGCTAAGAGTTTGTATAAGCATTTCGGCGTCTGGCCTAAGTTCGTCGGTATGGTGTCTACTGGTCTCTCGATTTCAGATATACTTAGAAAAAGCAAAGACAAGGACCGCAACAGGCCTAGGGTTAAACCTGCTGACGGCGCACCTGTGAAATTGGTCATCAGCACAGAGGTAGTCAGTGAGTTGCTTTCGCAGAACCTGCAATTCACAGAATTTCAGCCGCAAGCCTCTGCCGAGACCTTTACAGAGTCCTCCATGCCGCAGGCTTCTATTTCGTCTTCAGACCCTCTGCCTGTCGCCGCCTCAGATGGCTCTGGAGCTGCTTTGCAGGCACCGGTTTCTGACGCCTCTTCTTTTTGACATGAGACCAGAACTAGACCAACTACCTTAGTTCAGACTTCTGCATTTGCTAGGCCTCCCGAGTCCCTCCGGATTGCTAGTAAACCTTCCAGCCGCAAACCTTCTCACAAGTGGGTGTCTGCCTCTCCTCCTGTGCCTCTGTCCCAGTTGGTAAAGATGGCTGGTGATCTTCTTTCCCTGATTAGGGGCTCTCATCCCCTCCCTTCAAAGAGGGCTAGGGAATTATCACCTGATGTTTTGTCTGTCTCAGATTCTGAGATTTCCAGTATGCATGCTGGTGAAGAAGGAAATTCTCAACTTTTTTCTGGCTTTGAGGATTCTGATGCTGAGGATTTTATCCCTTCTGCCTCCCCTCCAGAAGAGTTTTCCTTTGGGGTTACTTTGAATACCCTTAGGGAGCATTTTAAATGGGAATGTCAGGATTTTCCACAGTCTAAGAAAAGAATTGGGGAATTTTTTGGATTTGCCACAGCATAAGCCTTTGGATATACTTCCAGTTTTGGAAGTTGTGGATGATGTTTACATAGAAAATTCTTTAACTCCTAATTCTGTTCCTCCTGCCGCCAGAAAACCGGATAGGTATTATAGGGTTCCTGAATCCCATCAATTCCTTTTTAAAAATCCTACTGCTGATCCAGAAATTATTTCTCAAGGCCCCAAGGGTGTTAAGGCTACTATTGCTAAAAACCCTGTGCCTTCCGATAAGGAGTCTAGGGCCTTGGACAGGTGGGGTAAAAAAAGTCTATACCTCTGCAACTCTTGCAATTAGATCCGTGAATTGTCTTTTTCACATGCTTAATTATCAGCAGCATACTTTTGAGGCTATTAAGGCTAAACTTGGAGATATTCCCTCCATGATGGAGAACAAAGATTTACAAGATTTACTAAATTCTGCCACTTTAGTTAGTAAGCATTCACTTCATTGTGGTTTTGACACTTTGGAGGTTTCCTGCAAAGCAGCAGCCCCTGATTCTGTAATTAGAAGGCATGCTTGGCTCAGGGAGCAGCCTCTTTCTGAACCTAAGTCTAAATTGCTGGATGTTCCTTTGCAGAAGGACAATCTTTTTGGTAATAAGGCTGAGGAGTTACTGAAGAAGTTGGAGGATAAGGCAAAATCTATGCAATCTGTAAAAGATTTCCTTCAGGTTCAGCCTCCTCAGCTTAGTAGGCATTATCCTTCCAAGAATTGATCTTTCCCTGATCCTGGCAAGCAGGATCGCTCTAGGCCTAGGGGTTTCAGATCTTCCAGAGGGCAGGCTTCTGCCCCTCAAAGGGCTAAACAGTGGCATTCTTCTTCTGCTAAATCGGGGAGTTCTAAGCTAGCTTCCCAAAGCAAACATTCTCAATGACTCCGGCCTTCCTGTGCCTACCTCTGTGGGCCCTGGGTTTCCTGTGGGGGGAAAGTTAGCCAGGTTCACAGAGGTATGGTCTACCATCACAGATGACAAATGGGTGCTCAATGTAGTAAACCAAGGTTACAAGTTTTACTTTCACACCTTCCCTGTTTTACAAGGGTACCAGACATACCCAGAACTCTCAGGGCAGAGGTAGAAACTCAGATTTCTTCTTTACTGACTATGGGGACTATAGAGCCAGTTCCTGCAAATCAGGCAGGCCTAGGTTTTTATTCAAGACTTTTTCTGGTACCCAAGAAAGGGGGCACCTGGCGCCCTATTCTGGATCTGTCTATTCTAAACACTTTTCTGGTGATTTCCATATTCAAGATGCTCACCCTTCAACAGTTACTACCAATGCTGGGCAAGAATTCATGGCTAGTAACTTTGGATCTCAAGGAGGCTTATCTGCACATCCCAATAAGGGAAAGTTGCAGGCAGTTCCTTCGCTTCAGGGCTGAGAAGCAACACTTTCAATTCTCTGCATTGCTCTTTGGCTTATCTACTGCTCCCAGAGTTTTTATCAAGTGCCTGGCTCCAGCCATTGCTTTTTGCAGGCAGAGACACATTCAGATTTATCCTTACCTGGATGACTCTCTCATTCATGCAAACTCCCCAGAACAACTAGAAAAGAATTTGGATTTTGTGAAGAACACTCTCACCTCTTTGGGTTACACTCAACGAAAAGAAATCAAAGTTGGTTCCTAAAAGGGAGATTGTTTTCCTGGGAGCGAGTCTGAATACAGCCAGCCAGATGGTATTACTCCCTCAACAGAAGCAAGAAGATCTTTCAACTTACTTCATGAGCTTGGCAAGCATGGCCCAGCTCTCTGCAATGCAATTCCTGCAAGCCCTGCGGTTCATTGCTTCATGTATTTTGATAATCCCATATGCAAGGCTGCATATGAGAAAATTTCAATGGTTCCTCAAGAATCTTTGGTGTCAACACACACAGGACTTAGACTTGATTCTTCCCCTGATTCCCTGTCTACAAATGGAGTTCCTCTGGTGGGCGACAGCCTGTTCTCAGAACAAGGGTCTGCTTTTACGCCCACCGCCTGCCAGCCAGACTCTCACCACGGAAGCCTCAGATGTTGCATGGGGGGGCTCATCTGGAAGGCAGGGGCATATAGGGGACTTGGAGCAACCAGCAGATTAATTTGCACATAAACTTAAAATAATTGATGGCAGTGCAGCAGGCCTTGTTGGCTTTCAAGGACCTACTCTACCCTGGGACTCTGCTGATCAGGACAGACAGTACCACAGTCATGTGGTACATCAACAAGCAAGGGGGGACTCTACTCTTACCCCTTGTGCAGACAAAGCATGAGACTATGGTCTAGAGCAGCATCCATGGACTTGCATCTTATAGCTCAGTGTCTCCCAGGGAGGCTAAACTCCTTGGCTGATCATTTTAGCAGGCATGTTCTGGATCCTCATGAGTGGCAACTGAACAAGGACATTTTCCACCGCATCACTCATAACTGGGGCACCCCACAAGTGGATCTTTTCTCCTCTCACATAAAATCATCTCCTTCCAGCCTTCTGCACCAGGGAATTTCACAACAAAGCTTGGAAGGTGGACGCGTTGTCCTTCCCATGGACAGATCTCTCAGTTTATGCATTCCATCCTCTGCCTCTTCTTCCCAGAGTGTTGCTAAAGATAAGGGATAAAAAACCAAAGGCTATTCTGATAGCCTGGTACAGAACACGAATGGATTAATAAATGTTATGGTTTTATTAAGCACTTTTTCGTCTAGCTTAATAACTAGACGTCCTCAGACCTAGTTATTAAGCTAGATAAAAAGCGCTTAATAAAACCATAAAATTTATTAATCCATTCATGTTCTGTACTAGGCTTTTTTGTCATTTCAGAAGTTTTAAGTGGATTTTTGTATGCTATTCTGATGGCACCAGATTGGCCCAGCCAGCATTGGTATCCCCTTCTTTGCAGCCTTTCACAGGCTTAGCCTTGGCATCTTCCTCTGGTACCACATCTGTTGGTTCAGGGAGGGGGAAAAGTTCCTTTATCCTCATTTTCAAAATCTGCATTTAACTGCCTGGCTAATATTTTAAATCTTTCCCAACAGGTGGTTGAATTTCTTCATGAGGCCAGGAGGCCTAGCACCAGAAAATCCTATGCAGATAAATGGAAGAGATTTTGCTCTTGGATGCTAGCTGAAGGAGAAGGCTCTTCTCATCCTTCTCTTTCACTCATTTTTGACTACCTAGCAGGATTGCTTAATGGTGGACTTTCCTTTTCTTCAATCAAAATTCACGCTTCAGCAGTTTCAGCTCATTGTTCTTTTGAGCAACCCATTTTTTCTCACCCCTTGATGAAACAGTTCCTGAGGGGAGATAGTAATCTTAGACCTCCCAGAAGAGCTTTTACTCCTGCTTGGGATCTTAATTTTGTTCTGGAAAAACTTACTGTGCCTCCCTTTGAACCAGCTGCCTCTGCAGATTAAGTTTCTATCCTGGAAGACTGCTTTCCTTTTAGCTATTACTTCAGCTAGAAGGGTATCTGAGCTGCAAGCCTTAATGGCAGTAGAACCTTTCATTATTTTTTCACTCAGATGGGGTTTCTCTGAGAACCAATCCCTCCTTTATACCTAAGGTAGTTTCCAGTTTAACCCTTAACCAGTCTATTATTTTGCCTACTTTATCAACAATCCCCAAAATAAAGGGGAAAGGATTCTGCACTCTCTTGATGTGCATAGACAGCTGAGATTTTACTTGGGACCAAATCCTATTGAAAATCTGAACAGTTATTGGTTAGTTTTGCTCCTGGGGCTCAGGGTAAAGCTATTTCAAAACAAACCATCTCCAAATGGATTGCTAATTGTATTCACTTTTTTTACCTGCAACCTGGGAAGGTTCCTCCTCAGGGTATTAGGACCCATTCTGCTAGAGCAACCTCTACCACCTTTCTGAGAGGTGTGCCTACTAAAGACATTCTAGAAGCAGCTACTTGGTCTTCTGTCCATACTTTCACAAAGCATTACAATGTACCCTTGTTTTCTAAATCCAGGCTGGTTTTGCCTCTGCAGTTTTGCAGGACCTCCTTACCAGCCCTTAATCTGTGATCCTTCCTCCCCCCTTTGTCTTCTTACTGGGCTTTGGGAATCAACCCATATGTGAGGACTGCAACAGGGAAACACGAAGAACATAGTACAGTTGTATACACTTAAATTAATATAGATGTTCGAGTGTATTCACTGTTGCAGTCCTGGTTTCCCACCCTCCATTCCCCCTTCTTTTCCTAAGGCACAGAATGTAGATTTTTATTTTTTGTGTGGCATGTGTCCAGAGTGCTACCATTCCTGGGTTAGCCTTCTTTTGGGGGCTCCTGACAGTTAAGGCAAGAAAATGAGTAAATGGCGTAGGCTGCCACCCTTTATACCTGATGTACTGGCATCAGTTTTACAACTGGCGGCAGCCGACGTCATATACCAAGGACTCTGGTATTCGGGCCGACTGAGGGCTACCAGGAGCCGGATAACCCATATGTGAGGACTGCAACAGTGAATACACTCGAAAATCTACATTAATGGTAAGCGTACACAACTGTACTATCTTTGTATTATAATCACTTATCATTGCAGGCAATACATAGCTGTTAAGTACATGCAGGCATCAATAAAGATTTGCATAACAAAAGATTTTAAATGTTGCAGCAAACATAGATCAGCACTGTTTTGTGTTTTGCTTTGTAACAAGAAAATTTGCTTTAGCATCTAGCAGATTTCTCATATTTTTTTCAGCTGTTACTTTAAACCAGGGCTTACTTCATGACCACGAGCACCCAGCCCCAAGAAATCATAGTTGGATTTTTACATAACTGTAGGCGGTGTGTTTTATACCAGTACAACACATCCCAGTTCACAGAAAGGTTTAGCACATCAGTCTAATTTCACCTATCAGTCTCTGTAAATGAAGTAAAAAAAATAAATAATATGTTATATTAACAGCATCTCTTTTTCGTGCACGGAAATATGCATTGAAGCAGTCTGCAAAGGAGTCTACTATTGCTTTGTGGTTCATATCAGATATCACATTGGGCTTGTTTGTTGTTTGTATGAACTTGTCGTGTCAGGAACATATACTAAAGCAAAGGCCTTTCTATTGTAATATTTGCAAATTTGCATATTTTGGTGAAAACACTCTCTTCAGTAATGTGTAGTGTTGCCCTCATTTGTTGTTAATTTCCTTGAAGCTGATTCAGTGTTCAACATTGCCTACATTTTGACTGAATGTTGTATATTGGTACAACTGCATCAAAATGTGTGGCCACACAGCCTCATCTCCAGGCATCGGATTCAGCCAGCATTTAGATATGTTGTGGCTGCAAATATTCTAACACTTCTAAAAAAAAATACTTTCCCAGTAACCCTCTTGTAAGCACAGCATTTGTTTTCACTTGTTTTAACTATGCTGAAGGACTGAACTGTCAGGATCTGAGCTGTTCACTGTTGGGGTAATTGAAATGTGCCTTTTCTGAGATGGTACACTACCTTTATCTATAAAGCATTCACATAAATATGATGACCATGTTGTTCTTTGGCAGCTACTTTCCCCAGCAAACTATATCAGTAATCATTCAGAAGTGATCCTGTAACTGCTTTTTGCTTTAAAACATGACCTGCCTTCTCCCAAAAAATGATGCCCACAGTCTGTACACTTCTAATGCTTCAGTGAGGAGAAGAAAAAAACAAAAGACCACAGTAGTGTATTTAGTTTACAGCTGTCACTGACCACCCAGCAAGTACATATTGTTTTTAGTTGACAGTAGTCATGGAATGACCCTGTACTTTCACTTGTAGCATGCCTCCTCACCCCATTTTCCGAAAATATATTAATATTCTGTGTACACCACTGATATTTGATTCTGAGGAAAGTGAAAGAACAATGACCATTGTAATATATCTTAACCTGTTGCTATTCAACACCTATACATGTCTCTCTACGTTCAATTAGGCATATCAGTGACGGATCTGAAGTAGTTAACTTCATTTGGTCTTCAACCTGTGGGTACCAGATCAGTATCGGATCCAAGCCGGCAAGTTCACTAGCATCTGCTCCGAGCTCCAAGCTCTTCCCCTTACCCATAATACACCTCCACTACCTCCAACCCCCAGATCTCGTTTGCCGCGGCTTGACTGAAGTATCGTGATTCTGAGCTCCAAGTAAATGAGTTGGGTTTTTGATAAAGTAAGCAGTTTTTGTCATAGTTGTTTGAGTGTAGCTGTTAGTGTAGGTTCCCTCTCCTCCTCCCCTCGCTGATGCGTCATGTTTAGGGCTTTTTCAGTAGTTTTCAGTGTTAGCTAGTTAGTGTGTTGCTTCTCCTCCCCCCTCAGCGTTCAATATGCCTTTGAGTGTGTGGTGAGTGGGTCCGAGTAGGAAATAGTTTGTTTTTCTCCTTTTTCTATCTCTTGTTGTGTGTGCAGTTGTTTATTCTGTGGAAGACATGGCTGACTCCAAGCCAGTATTTAAGAGGTGCACTGAGTGTGGCCACAAATTGTCACCAGCCGATGGCCACACTCTTTGCATTATTCGCTTGGGTGTAACACATTTGAGTACAGACTGTTCCATTTGCTCGGGTTTTAACCCGCATGCTATTAAGGATAGATGAGCTAAGTTAGCCCTGAAAGGCCTTCTACCCACTACCGAGGTGGCTGCCTCTTCCACTGCTTCAGTCACAGCTCCTTCCTGTCTTGCTCTTGCTTCTCCTCCCTTCCAGGCTGGGACTCAACCTCCTGTTTCTAAATCTGTGGAAGTGAAGTGCAGAAGGGGCAGAGAGAAGGAGAGAGAGCATAGACCAGAAAAACATAAAAGGTCCCCGGACCCTTCTGTTTCTACTCCTGCCAAAAGTCAGGCTAGGATCCGTGACTCCCCTCGGCTCCGATCTCTGAGATTTTCTCTGGAGCCGGAGGAGCCACGACCACCATCTAGGGCCTTGCTTCCTCAACCTGCCACATTGGAGTCCGTGGCTTCATCGAGATCCACCTGAAGTTTATCTGAAGTTGACATGGATAAAATGGATGAGAAGGTTCATTTGTACTCCGATCCAGATGGGAGTCTTGCTAGCCACCTCTCCCTCTGGAGGGGGGAGCTCGCTTTCTTTCTTTGCACCAATTATTCCTTCGCCGATCCGTACACCTGGGTTGGAGTACTTGGATCTGAGAATGGCCTTAGTCAGGGGGTCGGCGTCGACAGTATCTGTCTCCTTGATGCCGGCAGCTGCCTGGAGCATGTTGGATCTAAGCAGTTCTGATCCAAGTGGCTCTAGGAGCCAGAGCCTGGGTGTTGGAGCCGAGGGAACGGAACTTTTTCTATCGGTTCTGATGTTGTTGGGCCAAGTTCCCCCCCTCAGAGCTCCGTCCACCTCAGGCCCAGCTCCGATTCTCGCATCAAATCCGGGGCGAGCAGTTTCCTTAATGGTGCCCCAGGAGGCTCGTCCTCCCTTGGCATTCGACGTGGTAGAAAGGGTTCTCTCCACTGGATAGAGACCTTTGACTATTTCCTCAGACTCCGCCTCGACTCCTTCAGCTCTATCTATGAATCCCATCATTTTACCAGAGGGACAGCCCGTGCTCGAGGAGCCCCAGGTGGTTCTCCCTGAGGAACAAAAGGCTTGCGAGTTCCAGCCGGAGAGCTCCACCAGAGATGTGCCTCGCAGGCATACGTGTAAGTGGAGGCACTTGGACTCCCCCGAGTCCCTCACCGAGGACACGGATTTGGATGATGGTGAAGGTTCCCCCAGATCACCTCCCGGGGATGTCTCCTTTGGAGACATCATGGAAATCCTTCGCCAGTGGGGAAGTTGGTCCACCCCCAAACCTTTTTCTGATGAGTCCGTGTTCCTGGAGGCTTTCGGCATGGGCCCATCTACTTCCTGGGGTGTCCCCTCCCATGGATCCCCTAGTGGACCTGGTGACCTCACAGGCCTGGAAGGAGCCGGACACCATGGAACCAAGCCCGAAAAGTCCAGACAAGATCTTGAATCCACCCTCAGATAGACCAGCGTGGAACAAGGGCTCCTGTGTAGGTGCTATGGTGGTAGCAGCAGCCACTAAAAAGGAACTAGCCCAGGAGAGTTCCTCGGTTCATCCCCCCGACTGAGAGTCTCGGATGATGGACCACTTAGGCAAGCGAGTTTATGCATCAGTGACCTTTTCCATCAGGGCGCTGAACTACCTGGCCCATGTTACTAAAATACATAGAGACCTGATCAAGGAACTGGCTGAGTCTCCCCCTAAGTCCATGTTGCAGGAGGACAGAGACATGTTCTCCTAGAGCAGGTCCGGCCAGGGTCCAGCGCATCAACTGACCCCTCATGATCCTCAGAGCTCTCCCATGACCCTTAAATTAATTTAAAAATTAATTTCATTTTTTTCCGTTTTTCCGTAGTTTTGCTTTTTTGCTTCTTCGCAAACTTTCTTTTACTTTTTTTTTTACCATTTTCCATACCAGCTGGTATTGGTATATGTATCTAAACACCGTTCGGGTGATTTTTGTAAGAAAAGTTGATGTTGCCTACCCACACAGCTGGTATTTTTTTTAAACAGTGGTGCGTATGTGGCAGTGGTGTGGCTCTGTAAGATTGCTTGCTCATGTTCTAGTTCCTTATCTGACTTAATGGTATCAGGTCTGTGTCCCTCTGTCTACAATGGGACATCTAAAGAAAGGGGGCATGGGCAGACTAGGTAGGAGTACCCCGACAATGTACAACTGAATGTGTCAACCCTTATATTATGAAAATGCATGATTTTGTCATGCTTTTATGCTGATCCCCCATATGGGATGTGTGTGGGTATTCAAGGACAGAAAGTTTGTGGTATTCAAACCTGCAAATATGACAATACAGCCACATTAGTCCACATAAACTAGTGGTTAATGTTTTGCTCTTTGCTCTTCAGTTTTTTTTTTTTTTTTTTTGGTCCTTTTTTTCTTCAGTTAATGTGAGACTTTTTTTTTTTTTTTTTTGGTCTCACTAGAGGATGGCCACTTTTTAAAAGCAGTTTTCAACACATCTACGTGACTCCTTTTGCACACTTCTGAAGGTGCGACTAGGGCGGCTGGGTGCGGCGTGTCTATGAGAAGCGACGCCTGGCTCAGATTATGTCAATTTTTGGAACCTTTCAAGGGTTTTTTGACAACGCCCATTATGACAGCTCTACCCATTTTGGTAAGACCGTCAAAGAGACTTTGGTCCAGAGTGAGAAAGATGGGAAGACACTGTCTGCCATCGGAATCTGCTTCTCAAATCCTCAAAGATTCTTTTCCCGGAATCAGATAAGGCAAAAGAAGATGTGGTTCTGGAAGTCTCAGTATTCCCGGGACACTCAGGGCTCTTCTTCCCCCAGAGGCAGAGGGGGACAGGATAGATGCCAGCCCAGAGGCAGAGGGGGTCCGAGGAATTTTGGGTCTCGAGAACCATTCTCAGACAGGCCCGGACAGCAACCCTGAGGGGTTGTCCGACTGCTCTACTCTAGAGGCAGTCGGGGGTTGATTGTCATTGCACCTGGCGGCATGGGAGTCCGTAACTTCAGACCGCTGGGTGCTTCAGATCATATCCAGAGGATACTCATTCCCTTTTGTGGTTCCTCCCAAACCTACCAAACACCTCCCAGACGTACCACCCAAGCAAAGGGAGGCAGCAGCACTAGAAATCTCCAAGCTGCTAGAGAAACGAGCTATCGAATATGTCCCCCCAGATCAGTCCAGATCGGGCATCTACTCCAGGTTCTTTTTGGTGCTAAAGAAAATGGGGGACTTAAGGCCCATTCTGGACCTATCTACCCTGAACCTGTCAGTTGCCAAAGAAAAATTCCAGATGGTCACATTACAGTCCATCATGCTGTACCTGCAAGAGAGCGTCTGGATGTGCTCGTTATACCTCCAGGATGCCTACTATCACATAAAGAAGCACAAAAGCTCCAGGAGGTTCCTCCACTTCTGGCTAGGAGTCAATCATTACCAATTTCGAGCCCTACCCTTTGATCTAACCACAGCTCCCAGGGTGCTCACCAAAGTGATGGCAGTAGTAGCGGCTCATCTGAGGCTTCAGGGGATTCAGGTCTACCCGTACTTGGACGATTGGCTCCTCACTGCTCCCACCAGGCATCTACTTTGTCAAACCAGGGATTATTTCTTAAAGCTTGCACTTAACTTGGGGATTACAATCACTGCATCTAAATCTCTTCTAAATCCTGTCCAGATGACTACATTGGGGCAAAGATAGACACGCTACAGTGCAAAGTCTTCTTGACCATAGAGAGAGTTCGAAACCTGAGGATGCATGTTTCCCTGATCTACCGTTCTCATTTTCCGATGGCAGAATCAGTTTTCAGGGCCCTAGGTTCTATGGCAGCGACTGTAACGCTTCTTCCGTGTGCCCGGTTACACATGTGAGTACTAGAGTGGACTCTAGTGGTGCAATGGTCCCTGTTGGATCTTCCATTATGATATCCAATACACCTCAGTCAAGTCTGCAGGTCGTCCCTTCTTTAGCGGATGTACTCTCCGTAAATCTTGGAGGGATGATCTTGGAGGGATGACCTTTTGTCCCAACCCCTGTCCAAGCCACAGAGACCATGGATGCCTCCCAACTTGGGTGGGGGACATTGTTTGGGCAGGACAGTCCAAGGCCTCTGGTCCCCTGTCGAGACCAGTTTGCATATAAATGTTCTGGAGTTGAGGTTGGTCCTTTAGGCATTGCAGGTCCTTCATGCCTTTCTTCCTGTGGGAACCATTGCAGTTCAGTCAGACAACATGTCAGTGGTCTGGTATGTCAACAAACAGGGAGGGACCAGATCTTACCCCCTTTGTCACGAGGCCATAAGACGTTTGGAATGGGTGATCTCCACCCGTCGCTTTCTCATAGCAATGCACATTCTGGGACAGTCCAACATCCTAGCAGACAGGTTAAGTCGGAATATACTGATGCCTTACGAGTGGTCTCTGAATCATTCAGTAGCAAAGCAGATCTTTCTGAAGTGGGGTCAGACTTGCTGCGATCTCTTTGCATCTCCTTCCAACGCGAAGTGCAGTGAGGTCTTCGCTCTGAACCCCCAGCTGGGGGAGTCCCCCAGAGATGCTGTAGTCTATGCTTGGCCTCCCTGTCTTCTGTATGCTTACCCTCCAGTACCTCTTATTCCGAGGTTTCTACAGAAAGCTTGTCAATTGGGGAGCAAAGTGATCCTCATTGCCCCGTTTTGACCTCGCCAGGTATGGTTTCCCTTCCTTTGGTCTCATTTTCTGGTTCGATCTTGGATCCCATCCAGGATCTTATTTCACACCCAGCAGGGATCCCTCATCCGAGCCTGGACAGATTGAAGCTCACTGCTTGGCTGCTCCAGTTCCCCTGATTGCTAGGACTCCTGGATTATCCTCTTCAGTCAGGTCTATTCTGCTGGCAGCTCATAAGTCTTCTACCAGGAACATTTACCGCAGCAAATGGAAACGTTTTTCCTTTTGGGCTTCTCAGAGGAGTTTAGACCCTTTCACGGCTCCTGTTTCTGCCATTCTCGACTTCCTAGCAAATATTTTTCAGCAAGGAGCAAGCTCTTCTACTATCAAAGTTCATTTAGCTGCCATCTCTCATTTTCACGTGGGTGAGAATTCTGCTTCTCTGGCCTCTTCCAGACTGTGTAAAGTTTTTATTAAAGGTACTCTCCTATTACATCCCCCGGTCAAGCGTCCTGTCCCCCCATGGGACCTTACTATGGTTCTTCAAGCTTTGGTCGCTCCACCATTTGAACCTGCAGCAACCACAGGTCTTAAGTTTTTGTCTTGGAAAACAGCATTTCTAGTCGCTATCACCTCTGCTAAAAGGGTTTCAGAACTGCAAGAGTCTATTAAAGTTCCATATATGATTTTCCATAAGGTTAGGGTTTCCCTTCGGACCAATCTGTCCTTTGTTCCCAAGGTTGCATCACAAGTTAACATCAGTCAGACCATTAACTCACCTGTGTTCTTTCTAAATTTTGCCAACAAAATGGAATACAGACTCTACTTGTTGGATGTTCATAGACAGTTACGATTTTATTTACACAGGACTAAAACCTTTCGTGAATCTGATCAACTGTTTGCTTCCTTCTCTAAACCCTTTTTGGGTAAACCAATCTCTAAGGTCACTATCGCTAGGTGGATTTCCTTGTGCATCCTTCAGGTCTATAAGGATAAAGATTTGTCTCTTCTGGGGCAGGTGAAAGCTCATTCCACTAGGTCAATGGCTACTTCTGTGGCCTTTTGGTCTAGAGTCTCATTGGATGATATTTGTTCTGCAGCTACTTGGTCCTCATCTCATACCTTTATCTCTCATTACAAATTGGATCTGACTTCTAGAAGGAGAGCATCCTTTGGTAACGCGTTGCTCCGGAATATCCTTTCATAAGGGCCACCCAGGATTTAGTAGCTGGGGACTCTGTCCCACAGGTTGAAGACCAAATGAAGTAAACTACTTCAGATAAAGAAGTTATGTACTCACCATAACATCCCATCTGAGTAGTTCTACTTCATTTGTCTTCAACCATCCCTCCCTCCTTCCCCCTGGCCTTATATGGACAGCCTGTTTGGCTGTAGTTTTTATGTACATAAGGTGTTCTTTCAGGTCATTTTCTCAGTGTAAGTGGCAGCAAACTTGATGCGGGGGTTGGAAGGTAGTGGAGGTGTATTATGGGTAAGGGGAGGAGCTTGGAGCTCAGAGCAGATGCTAGTGAACTTGGCCGGCTCAGATCCGATACTGATCCGGTACCCACAGGTTGTTGACAAATGAAGTAGAACTATTCAGATGGAACATTATGGTGAGTACATAACTTCTTTTTTTGCATAAATCATATAATCGCCCTTTGTTTTCCTGCATAGCCTTCCCCAACACACAAACAAATAGCTACTTCCGGAAATCAACTCTCATGTGATTGTCAAAAGTAGTGAATACCAACAGTAGTAAGGTATTACCACTTTCTGCTATAGGACAGCCACCCTGTGTCAATATCTGTAAAAATAAATAAGTAAATAAATACAAGTGTATAGTGTTGTGGGCAGTATGTACTGTTACCACTGCCTATAGACCTGTATGGTTTCCTGCCAAATAAAATGAAGGAAAATAAAATAAAACAATTCACAGTAAATGTATTTCAGAGTGGAGTTTTCATCTGAACTATTCTTTGCTTTCCTCCACCAACTGTCTCTCAAACAGATAACCACTTTTTTAATCACTTATGGTAAAAAAAAAAAAAAAAAAAAAAAAATAGCCACAGCAGTGTATTTCAAGTTGCTGCTACAGCCCCCCCCCCCCCGGCACATCAGCAGTGATAAAAGTAATTAAATTTCAGAAAAAAATTCTCTGTTGCTGTAAGGAGTTCTCTCTGGTTTCCTGCCAGAAATTAAAAAGATGTATTTGGAAAAGAAAACCACTCCTAAAGACACAAGCATCTTCAGGTTCCATAGTTTCTAGATGTATGACTAAAGATTTCCAGGAAAGCACTGTGATCTGATGCTAAGGGCAGCCAATTGCTGGTGCTTAGACCTCATAGTAATAGGGCATGTATTTGGCTACCCACGTCATGTTACTTTGTTCATGAAATAGAATTGAGAGATCATGTTAATAAATAGCATCCAAGTTAAATTTATAATTGATTTTATTGGGAAGCTGCAGGCAATTATTTGGCTAATACAGTTATGATAAACCCAGCACCAGCACCAATGGATCAACCACGAGGTCCCACATAAATTTGCAGCCCACAGAGAAAGGGTTAGGTAGGCAGATTATTAGAATGTAGAATAGTAGTGAAAGAGAAGTGAATATGAAGGTATATCTTATTTGATATGATTTACCTAGTAAAAAATGTGCAGAACCAAACAGCAGGTACTCTAGAAGCTACAGTAGATAAGTATGTTAAGAAACGGTTGCTTGTTGCAAAAACCCATGCTGATACAGGGACATGCCACATGCCAACTCAGTGCAGAAGGTACCCTCCCAGGAACTGAACCAGAGAGCCAAGTGCCATGAGGGTGAATGTTAGCATAACAAAATGCCTCGCGTTCACTTTTTAATAAGTTAATAAAGATAATGAGTATACAAAATGGTAGATTACAGTATAACTAAGTGTTTTTGGTGTTTATAGGTATTTTTAATAGTTGGAGTTCTAGATAAATAAGCAATCATTATTGCTGCCAGACTCTTTCTGTAGCTTGATGTTGAATTATATACTAGTGTGAATGTGATTATCTTTTAATATGCAGTACTTTTTCAAAAAGTATAAGTGTATATTTTTTTTAAAGCTGAAGACTAAAGCTTGGCTGAATGTTTAAGTGTAGCTGGTCTTGGTATGTATGGTGAGTAGCTCTAAATAAGCTAAAGCCTAGTCACAAACAGCTGCTCTTATTGAGGAATGCATTTTTTATAGTTTACTCTGAAAATATACCTCTTGGAGACTAGAAGCTCATTCAGAGTGACTCAGTTTTTTAACGAGTGTCCTGAGAATGTATAGATGTTACATGGTTTTAGAAGTTGGATACTATGTCTGCAGAAGTAAAGAAATATATTTTAAAGTTTGTGTTTCAAAGTATGGAGGTATAATTCACAGAGGAAAAATATTTCAGCAGCAGCCACTATAAATTTTCGGACTGCAAAGCATCTTGACAGAAAAAGGGATTAAGAAATTAATTTTATTCCTGAAAGAAGTTCAGGATTTGCTGTGAGCCTAAACAAAAACTTGCTATGTGTTTGCCATTTTATTTGTAAGGGCAGTGGGTTCTACAAATATTCCTAATGCTTGTCTTACAAAGTTAAAGAATCAAGTCAAAGACTAAATTTGCTGAATGCTTGATTTGTTATTTAGATTATTAAGAGACAAAGCACTATATGATATAAAAATAATGATACAGAATGTAGGCTGTTAAAAGCAGACTTGACTTTATCAAAAGCTCTGGCTATATGTAGAGTAAGTGAAATTATTTGTGCACAGTTAAATTAACTGAAGAAACTAATATGTATAAGATCACATAGGACTTTAAAAATAAATGATAAAATAATGTGAGAGTGCATTATAATAGTAATATAGACAAGAAAGAGTATTAAAAAGTACACAAAAATACTGACCATTCAAAATACCTTTAGCATGTATTAAGTATAGCTAATCAGATTAAAAAAAACTATGATAAGGGAACAGCCATCTTCAAATATTATGTAAAGGAAAATACAACTGTGTTCAAAATTTTTCATGTTAGCCCGATTGCATGTGTGGAGGGATAAACACGAACTGTGACAGAGGCAGCTAGGGTTCAAGCAAGAAGGGAGAGGAGTGAGGGGATGTGGCCTGCTTGCCTGTTCTAGAGGGATGGGACAGAGTTTGTGTGCACTTGGGATTACACTGGATGGTGCAGTTTCCCTGGTGGGGACATGAGGAAACCATCGTTCATTTTGCATGGGGAGGGACAGAGCTCTTTGAAGGGTAGTGTCCTTTGCAGAAGTGAGGAAGCATCCTCTGTAGGCAGCCCATTGCATGTCTCTCCATGGCATCTTGCAAGTTTGTACCCCTAGGGCTAAGAAGAAGGAAAACAGAAAACTTTGACCCACCCCTGATGGCTGATTAAATAATGACTCCTCCTTAGTTCATCCTCGTCCTGGTGATGAGGAATAAATGGGCCGAATGGACAAGAGCCCAGAAGGGGGCTTATCATAAGACAACAGGGTTGAAAAAAGTGTACACGCTGTTGTTCAAAATCATGCAAATTAGCTGTTTGTTGATTTTATTTAAGTAAAAAAAGTTAATACAGTAACATCTGGATGTACATCAGATACAGTGACAAGAAGGCAAAGGCAAGTCAGACTGGTGGCTTAAATCCTGAAAATTAATAATCAAACTATTAAATTTAGACTAGATGCCATTTCAGAAATGTAATATACATTGAAAGCATTGAGATTAAAAGACACTGTGTGCATATTAACATGTTCAGGACATCACTAAAACCACTGTCTGAAAAACTACTAGCCTATACATTTAAAAAAGAAAAAGTTCTATTAACTCTCTAGAGTAGAACTGCACAGGATCTAAAGTGAATGAGAAGCATGGATGTCTTTAAAAAGCAGTTGGAGGCAGAAAAATGGATAAGTAGCATGGGAACTGTTGCAGAAGAAGACCTAATTCATAGTTGTATTTATCCACATGCTCTAAATAAAATGATTAAAAGAGGATCTTATCCATTGCTTACAGTTAAATAAGAGGTCTCAGCAGTGCCAGGTGCTAAGCTCTTTCCAGTACTAGCTTCAGTCCACTGATTGTTGGCAATTAAATCTATATAAAAAGCTTCAAGTTATGCACACTTAACTCCTGATCAGGGAGGAGTAGATTCTTGGAATTTTGCTTAGCATTTCAGCAGCACCAACAAAATTCCAGAGAGCTATTGCACAGATAACTTAAGGCTTACATGGTGTTTGAAATGTAATTTTATGTTGTATTAGTGTTTATTAAAATGTGAGATGAGCACAATAACATACTAATGCATCTGCTAAATAAAGCTATAATTTCAGGTTGATGCCAGGGAAACTAAAGCCTGATGCAACAAAGTCCGAGCAGTTGTGCAAATGTCAAATTCAGAATACAAGCAGGTATTATAGTGATTTCTGAGAATAATGCTGAATCTTTCAAAGGTTGTACCTAATAAATGTGAGGTAAATATACTTCTATGAAATGTCCTAGAGCAATATATAGTATTGAATGGGATGACTAGGAAAAGAGTTTTAAAATACACAAAAGAACTACTTACTACTGTTACTAGTTACTACTGCACTGTCCTTAAAGTACCATATTGTACATAAGCCACTTGTGCTGTTAGTAAATGTATTAAAGAATAGTTTAGGAATTTTGATCTTACAAGAAAGCAAACCAGTTGTCACTGGTTCAAGGGAATTTATAATTGCACAAAGGAAAATGCTCAAATAACAAGCCATTTATTAGCAATAGTGCAGGAATGTGAGAAAATCCATAAATATGTCTGTGGTAGAAAGACTCAGGTAAAAACAAATCGCAAATTCTCGCAAAGCATATTCAGAAAGTATTGGCACAAAGCACCTGTGAGATTGTCGAGGCATTAATGTACAAGAATTTGATCTTTTGTAAAATAAAAACAGACAAGAAACTGCATATAGCAGGTGTGTGAAATAGAGCATACTTTCCAGAGAAACATAAAACTGTTACAAGAAAAAATAAATATATATATATATATATATATATATATATATATATATATATATATATATATATTATTTTGGTAATATTACAGCTACCAGTTGAGAAAAAAGGTGAAAAATATTCCACAGATGTACAAAGACTGACTTGAAAATTTTAGTTGCAAGATGTTAGAATGAGAGGTTGACTTGGCAAAACTCGTCAGTTAAGAAAAAAGTTGTTCAGACCGGGATTCATAGATAAGCAGCCTATTATATAAAGCCATGCAGTGCAACTGGCATGGTTGACGGCCTTGTCTGATTCATGTATCTGATTTTGCCTAGAACTGCAGCTGTGTGCTACTGGACAGTGAGAGTTTCAGAGCTATATTTAAATGTGGTTGTTGGGGTGAGGTGCATGTTAATGAAGCCATAAGTAACCTATGTGCCACTTATTTAGCACAGTTGTATAGTACAGAAGTCCTACATGCCATACTATGCAAATTACAGAGGAGCAGTGTAAAAAGTGCATGAGTACATGCTGCTAGATAGTGATGTGCAGCTATGTATTTCAGTGGGGGAAATCTACACATGGGGAAGCAGGACAGCTTTATCCTGCACATTTTACCAGTCCGGATAAGTAGTAGTGCCATGTGTATATGAGATTTTGTGTGTGTATGTGTGTGTGTGTGCGCATGCTCACACAGAAACAGGTGTGATGGTTGCTGGATGCAACCTGCTGATATCACTTAGATTATAACTGCAAAGTGTGCAGATACTAGATGTGCATGTGTGTGTGGCTGTGCACATCTATAAGTCTACACCAGACCTTCCCCACTTGCAGTAACAAACACATGTACATTCTCACAGGCAGACATGCACCCACACTTACAGATTCCTGTACACAGTAACACACACAGGACCTACACACTGAGCAAGTTGCAACCACAGTTTCCCCATTCATGCAAGCATCAGATCATATCAGGTAGTGGACATCCAACCCCAACACACGTAAGAATCCATGCAAAGACAGTCTCCACTATATGAGATGTATGTCACTGCTTATCTACAGGCACATGACATATGAATCACATTTCTTTTAGAACTCTACTACACAGTTTCTGTAAGTTAGAAGCTCATTTCAATGGTGTCTGTTTACTGCCTATCCTGACAAACATCCATATGTTATAGTTGTTAAACAGCTACATGCATGAAATTTGTACAGCCAGCATTTTGAACTTGTAATTTGAACTTGGCTTAGGACCCACTGCAGGTCGGTGTTTTTCCCAGGGAATTAACCCTGTTCATTCAGTTTTGTTTTTGGCAAGCTTTTCATCTTGATCTTCCCTGGGCAGTCTGCCATTTTGTTTAAGATTACATGTAAAATGAAGATTGAGATTACATGTAAAATGAAGATTGTATACTTTCTGAGAGTCATGGCATGCAGAGGAAAAGAAGATGAATGGTGAAGTGAAATTACTTGAGGCCTTAGTGGATATTGCATTTTGTGAAGACATTAAACAGACTAGTAGTATTTTGGATATTCAATATTTAATATTAGCTTTTTATAAAATAACAGAGTTAATAGTAATCACACACAGGCTAATACTTTCACTTCACTTTCTGATTATATGCTGAAAGATGTATTTTAGCAATATTATTTTAGTACTAGATTTATCTGGTAAAATAACATCCAGAATTATGGAATCACAACACGGGAACCTGAAAACTTGATTTATCCAGTAGCAATTTCCAGGATTTCTTTCCTAATTCTAACCAAAATGAGCTTTATTGATGTGCACTTGCATCTTCAAAACAGATCTTCTTCAGATAAGATCTAATGCTAGCTATTGAGATATGCCCAGTTCTTTAGCCACTACTACCGTTGTTTTGAAGTGTGAATTACATATTAATGTTCTTAAGCCTGCAGTTTATCCAACTATTACTGGGTGCACTGATGATTGTCTGGCCCCAGGGGTAAGTTAGGTTCTCAACAAATACAAACATGTTTTGGCAACCATGGAAATAATCAGTGCAGGATAATATGCACAATATTTAAAGCAGTGTATTAGTTGACCAACCAGGAGAATTTGATGATGGAGCTCATGTTGTCATTTTCATTCTTCCTCAGCATTCAGCGTATGGGTCTCGGATCCAACTCTCGTACCTGACTCTGCCTCTCTCTCTAGATTCTTGGATCCAACAGTTGAGCTCCTCCCTTTACCCATAATGCCCCTAATTTGCCAGATTACCCCAGATCTCGTTTGCCGGTCTAACAATTCGGTCAGGATTGCATTCTCTCGAGCTCTAGGGTGCCTTGCTAGGTTTTGTGAGTAGAAGCAACTTATTTTTTCTTTGTATTTTCTTACATTTAATATATATATATATATATTTCTGTTTAGTCTTCCTCTCTTTATTATTCCTTACCTTTGGATTTGCATTTAGGTACCTTTTTGCACCATTGTTGGTACTAGGCCTTCTTCCTACCAATAGATATCCTTTTCTACCATCGTTGGTAGTTAGTCTTTTCCTTTATTTTTCCTTTATAAAAAAGCCTTTTTTTAAATAAATTATCTAGTAGAGTTTCTCTGTTTTCTTTGCCCATCTTTTGTTGTTGTTGGCTAGTGATTGGTTGTTGGTATGGCTGACAAGCCAACCGGTTTTAAGAAGTGTACTTCCTGTGGGCATAAGATACACCCAGTTCTGATGCCCACAGGGAGTGTGTATATTGTTTAGGCCCTTCTCACTTACAGGTATCATGTGAGATCTATGCAGGCTTTAATTCAAGGGGGATCATTGATAGGTGGAATAAGTTGGTCCTGAAGGGCCTTTTGCCAGGTTCTTCCTCCTCCTCTATTGCTTCTACTTCTGGGGGTCAAACCCCAGCTAAAAAACAAAAGCCCTCTGAGCCTAAGAAATACAGGAAGCATTCTCCAGCACAGTCTCCTGCTCCTGCTTCGAGTTCAGAGCCACCCAGCAAAATCCAAAAAGTGTCTGATCCAACACCTTCGGATCCGACAACCTCTGTGGTTAGGTCTTTTCAGATCCAGAACCTGAATTGCCCAGACTTAGGTCTCCATTTCTGCAGGTCACTCCTAGGAAGTCGTCCCATCCTCCTTCCACAACTTCTTCACTCAAGTCCTCCTGTAGTCTTTCCGAGGCAGATGTGGACAGGATGTTGAGAAATTTCTTAGAGCACAAATCCAAGTGGTGTGTTGCTGTTTCCATCTCCCATTGGATCCATGAGCCTTCAGCCACCTTCATACCCCTTAGTAACTCCTTCTCTGATCTGACCCATAGTTTTGAACCCATTGGATCCAAGAGTAGCGAGAGTTGATGTGTCGGATCTGAAGGTACCACCTTCTTCTTCATATTCAACTTCATCCCTGACCCATTCAGCATGATGCAGGATGAGTTTCGGAGCCAAAGTGTCATTGCCAGATCTGGGGAGGTGGGGGGGTTGACTTTGACTCTTTGGAGCCGTTGCTTCCCCTTGCAGCTGGACAGCTCAGGTCTGATTCCCTGCTCGGAGATGATATCTTGGAGGGGTGGAGAACTGGCTGAACTAAGAGCTTTGGCTCCTGTGAAGTTGGTTTCTACCTTTCCTTGACACACTGCCTTTGAGGTAGTAGAGTGTTCTCCCAACCCAAGGAATCTTCAACTTTCACTTCCTCGGATCCTATACCTCTTCACCCAATGGATTTGAGCTCCAAGTCTCATCACCCTTCTCCACAGGGACAACCAGTCCATAAGAGCTTCCAGACAGTTCCTGTTCATGAACTCGCTGTCTCTTCCCGTTCTTGTCCAGAGCACCCCAATGGAGATGCACACAGGATGAGAAAGTGGAAGAGGAGGCACTTTAATTCACCTCAAGAATCTTTAACTGAGGACTCTAATTTTGATGAGGGGGAATGATCCCCTAGGGCCCCAGCTGAGGATGTCTCCTTTGGAGACATTTTAGAGATCCTATACCAAAAAGGTGATTGGTTTTCCTAAAGCCTTTCCAAGAGAAATCGTTGTTTCTGGAAGCCTTCGGGTCTGGCCCATCTACTTCTTGGGTTTACCCCCCCCGACACATGACCTTGTAGACCTTGTCTCCCACTGGGTGTGGAAGGAACCTGATTCCATGGAGCCTATCCCCCGCCATCTGGATAAGATTCTAGGACACCCAAAGATGGGCAGTACTGGAATAAGGGTTTTCCTGTGGATGCTGCTGTTTTATGGCAGCCACCAAAAAGGAACTAGCTGAACAGAGTTCCTCTGTCCAGCTTCCTTGCAGGGAGCCTAGGGTATTAGGTTTGGAAAGCGTGTTTACACTTCAGTGACCTTTGTCTTATGGTTGCTTAAGTCCCTGGTACATTTTACTACATTACAGAGAGACTTGATCAAGGAACTCTCTAAGTCTGCCCCAGGGTCCATGTCAGCAGAGGAAGACAACATATTCCTCCCAACTGGCCATCCTACAATCTGTATCCAACACACTCATGAGGTTAATAGCTCATACTGCTAAAGGTTCCTTATGGGCCACTGGTTCAGGCATAGGCATAAGGCGACATGCCTAGATGAGACTGTGTTATTTTGCAGAGACCTTTTAATTCTATTTCTTCAATGCTCCTTTTGATGGATCTTCCCTGTTTGGGCCCACAGTTAAAGATGCACTTTCCCGCAGTGAGAAGGATGGAAAGACCTTGTCTGATGTTGGAATCCATTTCTGTACCCCCCCCCCCCAAAGACTGTTCTCTAGGAATCAGCAAGGTGATAAGAAGATGTAGTTCTGAAAATCTCAAGGACCTTTTCAAGATCCACATGGAAATGGCAGAGGGGGAAATAATAATGGAATTCACTATCCTCGCAGCAGAGGGGGTTCTGAAGAATCAAGGGTCCTGAGACCTTTTCAGCATTCATGAAAGGTTGCCTGACTCTTTTTCTCTGAAGGCATTCAGGGGGAGTTTGTTTTTTTTTTTTTGTTTTTTTGCACCTAGATACTTGTACAGCCATCACAAGAGATTCCTAGGTGCAAATGATCATATTCAGAGGATACTTCATTCCCTTTTCACAAAACCCCTAACAAAAGAGACATCTCCCCGATGTTCCACCAAGTCAGAGGGAGTTAACAGCATTAGAAATCCAAAAGCTGTTAAAAAGAGAATCATCCAAAAGAACCCACCAGACCAAGCAGGATCCAAAATCTACTCAAGCTTCTTTGTAGTACCAAAGAAATCAGGAGACCTGAGACCTATTCTGGATCTCAGTCATCTGAATCAATTTGTGAAGAACTCCCAAGTTCTGAATGGTCCTGTTTGGCATATACTTCTCAGAAGTACGGGCAAGCATGGAAGGGCTGTGGCTGACTAAGTTTGTGGATGACTGCAAACTGGGTGCTATAATAGAGTCTCCGGCCGACATGGAGATCCTCCAGAAGGGCCTAAGTGAGACTGATGCATGGTGTCAAAGCCATGGTCTCAAGCTAAATGCAAAAAAATGCGTAGTAATCCCCTTTGGAAAAAACAGAGTACCCGCAAACTACAACATAGGAGGTAATCCCCTGAAATCTGAAGAAGAAATAAGGGATCTAGGGACCCACATAGATAGTCAGCTTTCCTTTGATAACCATGTTGCCAAAGTGGTTAGAAAATCCTTCTATGTGACCCATCTGATCACAAGTGTTCGCATCAAGATCTAAGGATGTAATGGTGCCCATCTACTCTTTCCTCATCAGACCCTTTATTGAGTACAATGCACCAATTGGAATGTACCTGGCTAGACATCTCCAGCAGCTGGAGAGACCACAGAGGTACCTAACCAAGAGGATTACTGGCCTCAAACAGTAGCCCTATGCAGCATGATTGAAAAAGCTAAGACTGTTCAATGTTGCATACCGCTTTCTCAGAGGCGATCTCTGTCTAACTTACAGAGCCATGTCCAACCCAGAATTGTTGAACATGCTCCATCTTGGCAAAACCAAATCTACTCGAGCTACACGCTCTAGGGATATAAACCTCAACACAACAATGAATAGAACATGCTGGAGGGATAGTTTCCCTTCGCAGAGACTTCCCTTACTATGGAACAGGGGCCCGATCTACATAAGACAGAGCCTCTCAGTATCACTCTTCAAGAGACCCTTGATGAGTGGATGGGTAACAGAAAGTTCACACCGGGGATCACACCAGCAGCATTACTAGATAGGGGCCAAGGGTACTAGCTGTTAGTACAAGTGTCTAGGGAACTACTAAAGGGGCGGTGAATACCGCACAACGTGGCTGGGCTAATATATGCCTTCGGGCAGATAGCCCAGTACCAACCTATGAACCTATGGTTCAGTCCATTCTGCCTGTTCTGCAGAAGGACTACTGGATGTGCTATATATAGATCTTCAAGATGAGTGCTATCACATCAAAATAAACAGGCAGTCTTGAAGATATCTTCACTTTTGGCTGGGAGGCAGTCATAACGAATTCAAGGCCTGCCCTTTGGTCTCACCACAGCCCCCAGGGTGTTCACCAAATGCATGGCAGTGGTAGCAGCTTACCTCAGACTTCATGGTTTCATAGTGTTTCCTTACTTAGATAATTGGCTCCTTTCCACACCAGCCAAGCATCTCATAGAGAAGGCCATGTATTACTTACTCGAGTTGTGTTCATTTCTAAGGAACACAATAAACCTTTTCAAGTCCCACCTTCAACCAGTTCAAGTCTTGGAGTCTATAGGAGCTCGCGTGGACACAGTCAGACAGTTCACATTCGTACCTCAAAGCAGAATTAATTCATTTTGACTGTATGTCAGACAGATTCTAGATCGTCACTATCCTCCTGCAAGATTGGTTCTTCAAGCCTTAGGTTCAGTGGCTGCAGTAGTCACCCTATTACCCACGGGTTGCTTTCACATGAGAATTCTCCAGTGGGCCCTATCAGTACAATGGTCGATGCTTCAACATCCATTAAAGTATCCTGTAAAGATTTCACAAGCGTGCAGGGAACCCCTAATTTGGTGGATCCAGTCCAGTGAGCTTTGTTAGGGATTCCCATTTATCTTTCCGCCCTCAAAGACCATGTTGACCACAGAAGACTCCCAACTGGAGGGAGGGCATTTCTTGGGATGGACTGTTTAGGGTATGTGGTCCCCAGAAGAGACCAATTTGCATAGCAGTGTCTTAGAGATGAGAGCAGTCCTATAAGCATTGCAGGCCTTTCAGAACTCTCTTCCTCTAGGAACAATTGCTATCCAGACAGACAATATGTCAGTGGTTTGGTACATTACCAAGCGGGAAGAACCAGATCTTACCCCCTTTGCCAGAAGCAGTCAGAGTTTGGCAGTGGGCAGTCTCCTACAACTGTTTTCATGTAGTGATGCACATTCCTGAGAATTCCAGAGTCTTTGCCAACAAGCTCAGCAGATCTATTGTAATTCTGCATGAGTGGTCTCTCAATCCTGTAGTGGCGAAAATGATTTTCCATCACTAGGTTCACCTTGCTGCAACCTCTTTGCCTTCCCTCTCAACAGCAAGTGTAGTAGGTTCTTTGCCCTAATTCCCTCTCAGGGGCATTCACCAAGAGATACTCTAGTCTATGTTTGCCCCCCTGGTCCCTTGTGTATTTATCCTCCTCTTCCCTTAATGCCCTAATTTCTCCAGAAAGCATAGCGGTTGAAGAGCAACGTAATCCTCATTGCTCCCTTCTGGCCTCAGCAGGTGGTGTTCCCTTTCCTATGGTCTCATCTTTGATGTCTGCCTGGACAATGGACCCCAGTCCAGATCTACTATTGCATCCTTCAGGACTGATTCATTCAAGGCCTCAAATTACCCCATGTTTTTTCTAATTCCAATGATGGCTAGACATTCCAGGCGTTCATATCTAGTTCCGTCAGATTTTATCCTCATCTCAGAATCCTTCTACCAGAAGAATTTACAAGAGTAAATGGAAGAGATTTTTCATATTGGGCAGAACAGAGAAAACTGGATCCCTTCACATCTCTATTTCCTGCTATATTATTTTCTGGCTTCAGTTTTTCAAGACTGTGCCAGTTTTACTACCATAAAAGTCCAGCTTGCAGCCATTTCTAATTATAGGACATGATGCTTTTCCCATCGCTTCTTCAAAAATTTGTAAGACTTTTCTGATGGGTAGTCTTCTGCTTAGACCTTCAGTGAGGGACCCCCTTCAAACCTTTGGCTAAATCGGCTAAATCAAATCTGAAATTTCCTTCTTGGAAAACAATTTTTCTTGTTGCTTTTACATCAGCGAGGCAAGTTTCTGAAATCCAAGCACTATCTTCAAAACTGCCTTATTTGTTTTTTTCGCAAAGACAGAGTAACATTACATACAAACCTCTCCCTCATGCCAAAAGTTGTTTGAGTCAAATAATCGATTTACTGGTCTTCTTTCCAAATTTTGACAATAAAGGAGAATACATGCTACATCTTTTAGATGTATATAGACAACTTTGTTTCTACCTACATAGAACAGAAGGATTTCAAAAAATCTGATAAACTGTTTGACTCCTTTGCTTAAAACAAATTGGGAAACCAGTATCTAAAGTTACCTTAGCTAAATGGATAACAGGTTGCATTTCCTCTGTTTATTCTCTAAAAAATTGTCCTTACCTAAATCCCTAAAAGCCCATTCCACTAGAGTCATGGCTACATATTCTACTTTTTGAGCCAGAGCTTCAATTGATGACATCTGTGCTGTGGCCACTTGGTCCATTTCCCATAGTTTTATTGCTCATTGCAAGTTGGATATCATATCCAGGAACAGGGGTGCATTTGGCTCCGTTGTTCTCTGAAATATCCTTCCATGAGGGTCACCCAAGATTATCGTAGCTAGGGACTCGTACATTGAGGAATGAATGAAAATGACAACATCTGATATTTAAGTTATGTACTCACCATAACTATGCATCCATGTTATTCATTTTCATTCTTCCTCAACTCCCCACCCTCCTTCCCCTTATCCTTACCCTTTGGGAGTGACCTGATGTGGTATATGGGAACCATTGTTCCTAGTCTGAGCCCCTACTTCATCTCTATACTGTTTCTTGTTCTAATTGATTATCATTACAAATATTTTTGCCTTCTAGCATATTTAGCAGCAGCAAACTCCATCTGAGGTAATCTGGCAAGTTAAGAGCATTATGGGTAAAGGGAGGAGCTTGAGAGTCTGATCCAAGAATTTCAATAAATTAGCCAAGTCATGGTGCGTACATAACTTAAATTTTTAACATATCAAACTTGAAGCTACTGTTCAGGACAAATTCCTGATAAATGGTTCATTTTTTAAAGGCTCCCTGTAGCATTTTAGAGGTTTCAACTGTTGTGTACCTCACTTGAGGCAGATAAAGGCAGAAGAAAACTGACTTGTATGTGCTGTTAATACATAAAACAACTACTGAGGGGGAACAATTATAACCCGATGCCTGTTTGTTATGCGGTTTTTGGCAAATCTGTAGATAGAGAAAGAAATAAAATAAACAACAGTGATTATTTTCTGACAAATCTGATGGGTCATGGAGATTCTCTGACAGACTTGTAAGACAAATATTTTTATTAATCTCCAGAATTATCGTAGTAGTAACGAAGCAGCCAAGTTCCACAAGAGTTTTAAAACCATAAAATATTTATTATATCGGACATCCATTAAGCACTTTCGCTTAAAAGCTTCCTCAGACTGACGAACATTTAAGTCCAAGTTTTTATATAAAGATTCAAAAACACTGAAGCCAATCATGACAGAGTACCACTTAAAGGGTAAGTTTTTTTTAAAGGTATACATATAAAAATGCATATATGCATGTATGAGTATGAACTCACAAAAAATCAGGCATACATTCTGGCAGTGGATATATACAGATAAAACACAATATTTAAGGTGCATTTCTACCTATATAAACTGTTTTAACTATTTTGGTATCCTGCGCTTTTTAAGTAGGGGCTTTATTGTTGCCCTTTCATTCAGGCCATGCCCTCTATCTGTCCTAAGCGTAATGATCCAATTATTTTCTCTGTACTCTTTATGGTTCCTAATATCCCCCTCTCTTATGCTAGGGGGAATCATCTCAATAATTCTAAACATGAAATGATGTCCATCTCCTAAACGAGATATATTTTTAACTAAGGCATTATGATTTGATTGCTTCCTAATGTGATAAGACATGTTCATGAACTCTGTCTCTAAGAACCCTGTTGGTTTTCCCAACATAAAAGGATTGGCAAGTCTGACATACAGCTAAATACACAAGCTTTGAACTTTTACAGGTAGCTTCTATGTGAAAAATGAAATCTTTCTTTAGATCTGGATGATAAAATCTATCTGACGTATCAATATAAGAACAAAAGTTACATATTCCACAGGGTCGCATCACCCCTCCCTAGTCATTAACATGATGATTGCCCTGTTTATGACATAATAGCCTCTTCAGATTCTTTCTATTCTTATACGTGAATCTTGGTTGATCACCAACTATTTGGCTAATATCGCTGTCGACTTGAAGTACAGACCAATGCTTTCCAAAGATTTCTATTAATTCTTTGTTGTCCAAAGTATAAAACAAGGGAACCTTAAGGGAAGTGGGTCTACCTGTATCAGTACTACAAGTATCTCCCTTTTTTGGACCAAAATAGGGTGCAGCTGTATCTCTGCGTAAAATTTGAATATCTGATAAATTATTCGAGATCTCATGTCTAGTATAGCCTCTTGATAAAAGTCTGTCTCTTAGACCATCAAGTTCATCAGAGAAACAGTTATCCAAAACATTCAACCTAGATATTCTGACGCCTTGACCTCTGATCAGATTTCTAAATATGTACCCCGGATGCATGCTTGAGCTCATAAGGAATGAATTCCTATAACATGATTTACGAAACACTCCTGTGTTGATTAAACCATTTGCCAGTTTTTCATCGTATAGGTCCAAGTATTCTATCCTTGTGTAGGACCAATTCATTGTAAATTTTAACCAGCCAATCATGTTATTGAGTGTATTATGAAACCCTAATAAATCGTCCAGACTACCTCTCCATAATAAAAAGAGGTCATTGATGAAACGTTGATAAAACAATACATGTGTCTTGAACTCTTCTGTTCTACTAAGTATTGTTCCTATCCAGTGAGCTAGGAACATGTTCGCATAACTATTCGCGCATAGCAACCCCATGCCGTTGGATATATAACTCATCATTAAAAGTAAAAACGTTCTCCAGAACTTGTTCCAAGAAGTAAGTTACCAAATCTATTTGGATAGATGTAAAATTACTATGTTGAATTAAATACTCATGAATGTATTGTATACCCAAATCATTTGGTATCACTGTGAAGAGAGATTGTACATCAAAGGTAACAAAGAGCACATCTTCTAAGTCAGTAATATCTCTAAGGCAGTCATATAAGTCAACTAGGAATTTTTTGGAGTCTCTCAGAACTAAGGTATTTAAATTAATAATAAGTCTAAGGTGCTTCTCCACATAAACAGAAAGGGGCTCAGTGACCCAACCTCCACCAGCCACTATTGGAATCATTGGTGGATTAGATTAATTTTTATGTATCTTTGGGAGTCCCTGTATTAATGGAATAAGCAGGTTAGGAACACAGAGATAATCAAATGTTTCTTTGGTGATCAAACCTCCTTCATATACATCCCTTAGGGTATTGTGTACAGAGCTCATAATCACATGTACTTCTTTGGCCATAGTTTTAACATAAAAATTATCATCACTTAGTAAATCCATCATAGAATTAACATAATGAGATGTGTCCATAACCACAATTAAACCGCCTTTATCAGCAGGTTTTATTGTTATTAAATCATTGTTCTGTAGCTGTTTCAATGCTATGTTCTCTTTATAATTTAAGTTGTACATTTTCTTTACATCACGGTGTATATTACTACCTATATTATCGTAATATTTAAGAAATTCATCTTCAGTAAGTTTTAAATAAGTATCTACTAGAGGATGGTTCATAGGAACAAAACTACTCGTACGCTTAAAGGAAAAAATGGGACATGTTTGTATCTGTTCCCCTTCTTGATTGCTATCACCATATAATAGCCAAAGCATGATATTCCGACAGAACACCTTTAAATCCAAAATGGTGTCTGTCATCTTGCTTTTACATGTAGGAATAAAATGTAAACCTTTTGACAAAACCTGTTCCTCATCAAATGAGAGCCTATATGTTGAGATGTTCGTAATTAATGAGCTGCTACATTCCCCCACATCTTCTTCAGTGTTTGGTTGTACTCGCCTGAGTGTTTTCGTTTCTGCCGTCCTCGGCTCATTGACCGAGTCCGTCTCCCTCCCTTGTCTACTCGAACAGGTAAGGGAAAAGAAATATCTTCACCTAAGAGTAATAGAGCTAGTAGGTTGGACCAAAGACTGATTAACATTAAGTTTTAGGTCGAACTAGTAGTTCGGATGAATGAGGTGTAGAAGCAGCATTTCTAACAAATGCATTAGGATATAAATTCAAATCCTGCTGTGCCTGAATACCTTGTGAATCAATAATACTAGCACTGTCGTGAACACCATTAGGAGAAGTATCCTCTATATAAATTCAAATCCTGCTGTGCCTGAATACCTTGTGAATCAATAATACTAGCACTGTCGTGAACACCATTAGGAGAAGTATCCTCTAATCTCACTAAAATACTATTTTCACTTCTGTCATTCATGACAGCCTGAGCATTTTGTTCATTTTGTTCACATAATACATCATTATCAGCATTAATAGAAGCGTTGCCATTATCATTAAAAACATTAGTTTTAACTGAGACATTCACTCCATTCATGTTATTACGCACATTCAATGGTCTGGCAATTTCATTTGTTCGTTCAGTAGTCATAGAGCCTTGCCGATTTTCAGTCTCTAAATTTTGACCATGCCTGGGCCACATAAAGATGTGGCCCAGTTTAAAGTCATTTATGTCCCTCATTATTTTTATTTTCTTCTGTTGTAGTAGTTTGTGTTCAGACGCTGCTACTTCACCAAGTAAACTCTCAAAAAGAGGGTTAACTATTCTTTCAGCAAAGCTATTAAAGATAAATTCTTGTTGTTGTTTAATGATTTTAATAAGTTTCTCCTCTTCAGGACGAAAGAAGTCTATAAGTAACTGCATATATTTGCAGCTTACCTCAAGGTTAAGTTGTTGCCAACGTGCTAGTAAGTCCGGGTATTGTGTCCCTTGAGTGGGCATGTTAAAAACCCGCAGACCACAGCGTACAATCCTCTTCTCCAGGCAATACTGAAAATGGTGTCTCTGTGCCTTTTAATTTAAGGAAGTCCCTTTCCAACACATCCATCGCTTGTTGCAAATGCTCAGAGTCGCCAGTCGCATTATCAGCATCGTCATCCATTGTGCACAAATCAAATTGCCAGACAACGCTCTTAGTGTGTAAGAGATACTGAGTGAATCTCTTGTTTAACGCGTTCCTCACGCCATCTCCCTTGTCTGGGTTATAGTCCAATTCAACCAATGCATCCCTCTCCATAGCCTTGTTCCTGTGGGTTGTTGCAACAAGAATGGACAGAAAATAAATAATAAAAACACCGCAACACACCCACAAGACGAGTGCTCCGTTACAAAGAAAGCAATTAATCTCCAGAATTATCGTAGTAGTAACAAAGCAGCCAAGTTCCACAAGAGTTTTAAAAACATAAATTATTTATTATATTGGACGTCCAGTAAGCACTTTCACTTAAAAGCTTCCTCAGACTGACAAACATTAACACTAAGTCCAAGTTCTTATATAAAGATTCAAAAACAGTAAAACCAATCATGACAGAGTACCACTTAAAGGGTAAAAAGTTTTTTTTAAAGGTATACATATAAAAATGCATATATGCATGTATGAGTATGGACTCACAAAAAATCAGGCTTACATTCTGGCAGTGGATATATACACATAAAACACAATATGTAAGGTGCATTTCTACCTATATAAACTGTTTTAACTATTTTGGTATCCTGCGCTTTTTAAGTAGGGGCTTTATTGTTGCCCTTTCATTCAGGCCATGCCCTCTATCTGCCCTAAGCATAATGATCCAGTTATTTTCTCTGTACTCTGTATGGTTCCTAATATCCCCTTCTCTTATGCTAGGGGGAATCATCTCAATAACTCTAAACATGAAATGATATTGTTGTTGTTGTTGTGTCTTTAGGCTTTTCCCGGTTAGGTGTCGCCACAGCGGAACTCTGATCCGCTAATGATTGGTAGTTGATTTTTACGTTCCGAGTTACCAGCCCTGAAACACAACCTTCAATGAAGGTATGCCCATTCACGCATGTCTCCACGCAGAAGACGCTCTAGCTGAGAATCGAACCGAACAGCGTCTGTCTGTGAGGCAACAATGCTACCGCAGCACCACCACCCCGAAAACATGAAATGATGTCAATCTCCTAAACGAGATATATGTTTAGCTAAGGCATTATGATTCGATTGCTTCCTAATGTGATAGACATGTTCACGAACTCTGTCTGTAAGAACTCTGTTGGTTTTGCCAACATAAAAGGATATATGGGAACCACTGTTCCTAGTTTGAGCCCCTACTTCATCTCTATACTCTTTCTTGTTCTAATTGATTATCATTACAAGTATTTCTGCCTTCTAGCATATTTAGCAGCAGCAAACTCCATCTGACGTAATCTGGCAAGTTAGGGCATTATGGGTAAAGGGAGGAGCTCGAGAGTCTGATCCAGGAATTTCAATAAATTAGCCAAGTCGGATCCAAGACCCATACTTTGAGGAAGAATGAAAATGGACAATATAAATGCACAGTTATGGTGCATACATAAATTAAATTTTTAACATATCAAACTTGAAGCTACTGTTCAGGACAAATTCCTGATAAATGGTTAATTTTTTAAAGGCTCCCTGTAGCATTTTAGAGGTTTCAACTGTTGTGTACCTCACTTGAGGCAGATAAAGGCAGAAGAAAACTGACTTGTATGTGCTGTTAATACATAAAACAACTACTGAGGGGGAACGATTATAACCCCATGCCTGTTTGTTATGCGTTTTTTGGCAAATCTGTAGATAGAGAAAGAAATAAAATAAATAACAGTGATTATTTTCTGACAAATCTGATGGGTCATGGAGATTCTCTGACATACTTGTAAGAAATATTTTTATTAACTGTAATGCTGCAGTAATGACTACCACTATTTGTGATATTTCACCCATTTCCAGGAGCTACTCCTAGAAAAATAAGCTTCTTCTGAAGGGTTTGCTTTCAGAGCTGTGGTTTTGCAGTGCAGTACATTTGGTCAAGTAAACCAAACTCAGCCTGTTTTGCTGGTTGAGTTGAGAGAACTGTATGAAATTCTCTGTACAGCATGTATTGTTGATGGTAGACAAAGACCTTCTGCAAGGTAAAAGCAGGTACTTTGTACTGCACACAAGGATAGGGGCATGCAATAAGTTTCAAGCAACCGTAACATTCTTTTATTTCAAACAGAGGTAGTTAGCACAAAAGAGCAACTAAACCTTAAATGTATTGTTTATGGGGTTTGTTTGCCTAAAGCTTCAGCTAAGCTGAACAACAGTAACTTGCATAATGAAACCTTTACTTAGTGTTTGCAACTGAATAATGAGAATTTTCACTCACCTTAAATTTTACTGGAGTAGCTAACATATCAATGCCAAATCAACCTGTCAAACATAAACTGAGGATTGCTATACTCTGTATATGTTCACTAATAGAATGCAGCTTGGAAGTGGATGACATGATGGTAAGGAGGAGGCTGGACATCCTTTGTATCCGCAAGACAAGATGGAAGGGCAGTGCAGCAAAATCACTTGGCTTGGTAGCCAGAGTCTACTTCTTAGGGGGTGGACAGATTAGAAATTATTTGGGAATTGAGGTGAGGAAGAGGCTTCTGAAGACATTGAAGGATGTTATCAGAATTACTGACAGACTCATGGTAGTCAGACTGCAATGTAAGGATAGGGCACTGTTCATAATTTCAACCTACTGTATGTCCCACATCAGGGTTGTGATAGCAAGAAAAAGAGTGCATTCAGGCAGCAGTTGTAGGACTTAAAGCAAGACAGCATGAGTTGCTGTTGATATTGGGGAACCTGAATACACATATCAGAACAAGATCTGAGGTCTGCCTGGGTCTACATTGGATGGGGTAACAGTAATAAAGAAGGAGAGGCCATTCTAGACTTCTGTCTGGCAAATGGATTGATAATGGCCAACACGTGGCTCAGCAAGACAGACTGTCACAAGATCACATGCAGGTGTAGTCATCATGCATCATAGGTAGATTTCCAAGTAAAGAAAAGGCATTGGGCCAGAATCAGTGATTACAAAGTCATCCCACTGCATAAACACTGGTTGACACAATTAGCTGTAACAATGGTCAGAGAAGGCTCTAAGGTCAACAGAGACTAGGCTGAAGACCTGGAAGTTGACTGGACAGAAAGCACAAGAGTTAGTGAAGTACTCAGGGCTCTATCGGCTAAGGAATAAGAGGAAGTAGATGGAGATGAAGAATGGCAGTGCCTCAAAGCAGCATGTATAAGAACTCTATAGAACAGATAGAGGTGCATAAGGAAAGCTGGTGCTGGAATGCAGAAATTCACGAAGTCATCAAAGGAAAGATGGAGTGCAGGAAAAAGTGGGAAATAGAAAAGACATTCCAGGCCAAGAAGAAATTCTGATTGGCTAGAAAAGAGACTAAAAGAACAGTTGCAGTAGCAAAGAGTAATGTGTCACAGCCACTTTGCCTGATTCTGAAAGGTGACTCAGTACATGGCACAAAGAAACTCTTTTCAGGTTCCAAGGCAAAGACAGAAAGATAAAGAAGGGAGTCATCAAATGCCATTTATAAAAGATAACAGCAACCTATTCACCAGTGCACAGGATATGAAAAGCAGATGGAAGGAGTACTTCCACAGCTTCTAAATGAAGAAAACCCCACAGAAGCTGTACTGCCCCAGGCACAGTCTACAATGAAAGAAGAAGAGGAGCCCAGCATAAAGAAGTAAAAATGGCATGAAGAAAAATGAAATCAGGTAAAGCAGCAGACTCAGATGAGATTATGGCAGATACGGTCAAGGTGTTGGGGGGAGTTAGGGGAGAAATAGCTCCTTCAGGGAAGAATAGAGAGAGAGAGAGAGAGAGAGAGAGATGCATATCCCCTGTGACTGGAGAATAAGCATACCAGTGCCAATGTACAAGAAAAAAGGGAGACATTCACAACAGTGGGCAGTACAGTGGTATCAAACATGTTTCACACTCTATGAAACCTCGAGAGAGAGAGAGAGAATGATAAATGAATAATACTGAGTAGTAGAAAGTAAGATGGGAGATGAGCAGTTCATTTTCTGATCAGCATGAAGCACAACCAGACTTAGGTTTGCAGTGAAACAGATAGTTGAGGAGTTACAGTGCTCATCTGCCAGTCGTTAACCTCACAGCACTCATCTGTCATCATTAACCTCACAGTCATTATCTGCCTCTATGGAGAAGAAATAAAGAATCTACTAAAACCTACTAGATGTCTTATGGTGATTTTGTCTCTTTTAAGATACACTATGACACTAACAACCTTTGAAGATTTAAACTACTGAAGCACTAAATAAGGTCTCTACTAACTCAGATCCAGGTAGTTATTGTACCCTTGACCCTTTATCTGAGGAGCGAATAATTTTTTTTTTGTTTTACTCCAGCCTAGCTGGTACCATCCATCAAGTACTACTAGCTTGTTTAATAATTACCACAAAATAGGATGGAAATAAGGTGAATGTGCTTTCTGAAGCTATTTATATGGAAAGAGTCCAATTGGGCATTCTTAGACTTGGATAAAGCATATGACAAGGTTCAAAGAATGCTGATTTGAACAGTCCTGCAATGGTTAAAATCCCAGAATTAGAATAGAGGCAGGCTATGTACCAGGACCAAATAAGACAAGTAATGGACAGTGTTTGGACTCAGAGGGGCCCCAGTGGGACAGGGTGTGCATCAGTGTTCGGCTCTGAGCCCACTACTGTTTATATTGGTGATGGGCTACATTAGCAAACAGGTCAGAGGGGACAGATCAGAAAGGCTGCTGTATGCAGATAATGTGGCATTACAGGCAGAATCTGAAGAACTTTAGCAAAGAACAGGAGAATGCAACGCAAAACTGAAGGCACATGGGATGAAACGGAGTATAGATAAGACAGTTGTTAGGGGACCAAATGGTAGAAATCAAAATAAACTGATAATTGAGATCAAAGGGAAGGTACAGGAACATGTTATCAGCTTCATCTATCTGGGGGGAGGTGGTTAAAGAAAAGGAAAGGCAAAATGAGGAGATCAAAGCTAGAATAAGTGGGGCTGCAGCCAAAGGGCTCAGAGTGTCAGGAGTAGTATGTGACTGAATGCCAAAGAAGTTGAGAAGTAGGCTGTACAAAACAGTGGTACAACCAGTATTACTGTTTGAAGGGTTTGCTTTCAGAGCTGTGGTTTTGCAGTGCAGTACATTTGGTCAAGTAAACCAAACTCAGCCTGTTTTGCTGGTTGAGTTGAGAGAACTGTATGAAATTCTCTGTACAGCATGTATTGTTGATGGTAGACAAAGACCTTCTGCAAGGTAAAAGCAGGTACTTTGTACTGTACACAAGGATAGGGGCATGCAATAAGTTTCAAGCAACCGTAACATTCTTTTATTTCAAACAGAGGTAGTTAACACAAAAGAGCAACCAAACCTTAAATGTATTGTTTATGGGGTTTGTTTGCCTAAAGCTTCAGCTAAGCTGAACAACAGTAACTTGCATAATGAAACCTTTACTTAGTGTTTGCAACTGAATAATGAGAATCTTCACTCACCTTAAATTTTACTGGAGTAGCTAACATATCAATGCCAAATCAACCTGTCAAACATAAACTGAGGATTGCTATACTCTGTATATGTTCACTAACAGAATGCAGCTTGGAAGTGGATGACATGGTGGTAAGGAGGAGGCTGGACATCCTTTGTATCCGCAAGACAAGATGGAAGGGCAGTGCAGCCAAATCACTTGGCTTGGTAGCCAGAGTCTACTTCTTAGGGGGTGGACAGATTAGAAATTATTTGGGAATTGAGGTGAGGAAGAGGCTACTGAAGACATTGAAGGATGTTATCAGAATTACTGACAGACTCATGGTAGTCAGACTGCAATGTAAGGATAGGGCACTGTTCATAATTTCAACCTACTGTATGTCCCACATCAGGGTTGTGATAGCAAGAAAAAGAGTGCATTCAGGCAGCAGTTGTAGGACTTAAAGCAAGACAGCATGAGTTGCTGTTGATATTGGGGAACCTGAATACACATATCAGAACAAGATCTGAGGTCTGCCTGGGTCTACATTGGATGGGGTAACAGTAATAAAAAAGGAGAGGCCATTCTAGACTTCTGTCTAGCAAATGGATTGATAATGGCCAACACGTGGCTCAGCAAGACAGACTGTCACAAGATCACATGCAGGTGTGTCATCATGCATCATAGGTAGATTTCCAAGTAAAGAAAAGGCATTGGGCCAGAATCAGTGATTACAAAGTCATCCCACTGCATAAACACTGGTTGACACAATTAGCTGTAACAATGGTCAGAGAAGGCTCTAAGGTCAACAGAGACTAGGCTGAAGACCTGGAAGTTGACTGGACAGAAAGCACAAGAGTTAGTGAAGTACTCAGGGCTCTATCAGCTAAGGAAGAAGAGGAAGTAGATGGAGATGAAGAATGGCAGTGCCTCAAAGCAGCATGTATAAGAACTCTATAGAACAGATAGAGGTGCATAAGGAAAGCTGGTGCTGGAATGCAGAAATTCACGAAGTCATCAAAGGAAAGATGGAGTGCAGGAAAAAGTGGGAAATAGAAAAGACATTCCAGGCCAAGAAGAAATTCTGATTGGCTAGAAAAGAGACTAAAAGAACAGTTGCAGTAGCAAAGAGTAATGTGTCACAGGCACTTTGCCTGATTCTGAAAAGTGACTCAGTACATGGCACAAAGAAACTCTTTTCAGGTTCCAAGGCAAAGACAGAAAGATAAAGAAGGGAGTCATTAAATGCCATTTATAAAGGATAACAGCAACCTATTCACCAGTGCACAGGATATGAAAAGCAGATGGAAGGAGTACTTCCACAGCTTCTAAATGAAGAAAACCCCACAGAAGCTGTACTGCCCCAGGCACAGTCTACAATGAAAGAAGAAGAGGAGCCCAGCATAAAGAAGTAAAAATGGCATGAAGAAAAATGAAATCAGGTAAAGCAGCAGGCTCAGATGAGATTATGGCAGATACGGTCAAGGTGTTGGGGGGAGTTAGGGGAGAAATGGCTCCTTCAGGGAAGAATAGAGAGAGAGAGAGATGCATATCCCCTGTGACTGGAGAATAAGCATACCAGTGCCAATGTACAAGAAAAAAGGGAGACATTCACAACAGTGGGCAGTACAGTGGTATCAAACATGTATCACACTCTATGAAACCTCTAGAGAGAGAGAGAATGATAAATGAATAATACTGAGTAGTAGAAAGTAAGATGGGAGATGAGCAGTTCATTTTCTGATCAGCATGAATCACAACCAGACTTAGGTTTGCAGTGAAACAGATAGTTGAGGAGTTACAGTGCTCATCTGCCAGTCGTTAACCTCACAGCACTCATCTGTCATCATTAACCTCACAGTCATTATCTGCCTCTATGGAGAAGAAATAAAGAATCTACTAAAACCTACTAGATGTCTTATGGTGATTTTGTCTCTTTTAAGATACACTATGACACTAACAACCTTTGAAGATTTAAACTACTGAAACACTAAATAAGGTCTCTACTAACTCAGATCCAGGTAGTTATTGTACCCTTGACCCTTTATCTGAGGAGCGAATATTTTTTGTTTTACTCCAGCCTAGCTGGTACCATCCATCAAGTGCTACTAGCTTGTTTAATAATTACCACAAAATAGGATGGAAATAAGGTGAATGTGCTTTCTGAAGCTATTTATATGGAAAGAGTCCAATTGGGCATTCTTAGACTTGGATAAAGCATATGACAAGGTTCAAAGAATGCTGATTTGAACAGTCCTGCAATGGTTAAAATCCCAGAATTAGAATAGAGGCAGGCTATGTACCAGGACCAAATAAGACAAGTAATGGACAGTGTTTGGACTCAGAGGGGCCCCAGTGGGACAGGGTGTGCATCAGTGTTCGGCTCTGAGCCCACTACTGTTTATATTGGTGATGGGCTACATTAGCAAACAGGTCAGAGGGGACAGATCAGAAAGGCTGCTGTATGCAGATAATGTGGCATTACAGGCAGAATCTGAAGAACTTTAGCAAAGAACAGGAGAATGCAATGCAAAACTGAAGGCACATGGGATGAAACGGAGTATAGATAAGACAGTTGTTAGGGGACCAAATGGTAGAAATCAAAATAAACTGATAATTGAGATCAAAGGGAAGGTACAGGAACATGTTATCCGCTTCATCTATCTGGGGGGAGGTGGTTAAAGAAAAGGAACGGCAAAATGAGGAGATCAAAGCTAGAATAAGTGGGGCTGCAGCCAAAGGGCTCAGAGTGTCAGGAGTAGTATGTGACTGAATGCCAAAGAAGTTGAGAAGTAGGCTGTACAAAACAGTGGTACAACCAGTATTACGGTAAGTACAGAAATCTGGAAGGTGCAAGCAGAACAGCTGAGGAAGCTAGGTATTGGAGGATTAAGTGCCTGAGCTAGGTAGGATGCACACTGTGAGACAGACAAAGAAATGAGGGCATTGGAACAGAAGCCCAAGTAGCTTCAATTGCAGGAGATAGTCTAAGAGAACAGATTATGGTAGTTTGGGCACATATGCAGGAAATCAGAAGACCGTTTGGTGAAGAAGATTTGGGAGAGACAGTAAGAAGGTGAGAGGCAACAAGGGAGTCCAGCATTCATGTACTGTTTTATACTGTTTTAGCTGTATTTTTCATTGTTAGTGTTTCATTACTATAATTGCATTTTTATGAATTACTTAACTGTAAAATGCTTTTTCATACTGAGAGTTGGATTTTCTGTTTGTGAGTGCTCTATCTATGCTTTTCTGTGCATTTTTTGTGAGGTTTCTGTGTTCTTGTCAGGTACCATAGTCTGGATAGAGGCCTGCTGTTATCCAGGCCTGGTTGTTTTGTTTGTTGAGTTTCCTTTGTTTCTGGCAGCCATCTTCTGCTGATAGTGTCTTGTCTTCTCTGTTCGTGAGAGTAACAGGGATGCCTGACCTTCTCTAGCACGAGTGATTGGTTAAAAGAGCAGGGAGTAGCAGGACTGGGTAGTAATTCCAGCTTCTAGATTCTTCCATCTTTCTGGTATTTAAACCTTGTGTCTGCTGGGGGCTGTGTTTGTTTTTACCAGGCTGTGGAGTGGTGATTCATCACTGTGACAAAGCAGAAACTCCCTGAGACTCCAAGTGCAGAATAAGTTTTTTCTTACATTTATTTCATTGAATTAGCATGTCTTAACACTTATAATTGTGCTGTACAGCTAATCTACTACATTTTGCACTGTTTTAAAGCATTTTTTTACTGTTTCAGTGCTTTTGTGTACTGTTTTACACTGTTTTAACTGTATTTTTCATTGCTAGATAGTGTTTCATTACTGTAATTGCATTTTTATTGAATTACATAACTGTAAACTGCTTTTTCATACTGAGAGTTGTATGTTCTGTTTGTGAGTAGCTAGTAACTGTAATATAGATGTTCATCGTGCATACAGCTGCAGTCATCACACTTGGGGTTATCCTGCCATCAGGCGGGTCCTCGGTCAGCCGAATTCCAAAGTCTAGGTCCGGCGTCGGTGGTCGTCGCTTCTTCCCTGACGTCAGTGCGGCAGGGGTATAAAAGAGGCAGCCGACGCCATTTTCTTCAGTCTTTCTTGCCGCGCAGTGCCCGAAGCAGAAGCAGTTCGCAAGTGCCGGTCGGCCACCTCCTGAGTTTTACAAACAGTATTTTAGCCGAAGTCTTCTTTAAAGCTAAGTACCCCGTTGGGGAAACTTTTCTTGCCTCAGACCGATGTCAGACAAAGTTAATAATTGCATTTCTTGTGGGAAGCAAATACTGCATAAGGATTTTCACTCTTACTGTATACCTTGCTTAGGGCCAGACCACGACGTCTCGGCCTGCCGTTTTTGTGCTAGGTTTAACAAGCGCACTATTAAGCGCCGGGCGGAGTTCGCCCTTCATTATTTTGGCAAAAAATATAATTATATCATGTCGTCGGATGCACCGACGCCAGTTTTAGGCAAAAGACACAAGGATAAGGATAGACATCCGAGGCCTGCACCGAGTACTGAGATCACGCTTAGGCCGACTACCGGTTCTCAGCGAGGTGCCTACGCAGCCCCTGACTACCGATGAAACTATTTTACCGGCGACTTCAGTACCCGAGGCCGCAGGATCCTCGGTCTCCATTCCCACTGCAGATACTGATGCCACTCTTGGCTGGGAAACCAAAATTTTAGCGAGGCCTGCCATTTCTGAAGGCGTTTTCAGGCCTGCCACCACCCCTATTAAATCATTCACTAAGTCTAAAGCTACAATGAAAGTTAAAAAACAAGGCCCCATGCCTAAAAAACAGATGCTTAAAATGGCTAAGGATTTGATTACTCTCATCAGGGGTTCTCAACCTCCCTCAGACAAAAGACCCAGGTTGGAGGAAGACTACCCTTCCTCAGACCAGGCTTTTATTACTTCAGACCATTCTGCGGACCAGGATTAGACCCATTCCCCATTTGAAGACTCTGACACTGAGGGGTCTATTCCCTCTGTCTCCCCCCCTGAGGACTACTCTTTTGGGGAAACCCTGCATACATTGAGAGAGCACTTCCACTGGGAAGGCTAAGATTACTCAGATTCCAAGAAAAGGCTCAGGGAATTTCTAATACTTCCCCAGCATAGGCCCCTGGCTATTCCTCCTGTCTTAGATATTTTGGATGATGTGTATGCTGAAGCCAGTCTTAATCCAGACTCATTACCTCCAGCCCCTGTTAAACCAGACAGATATTACTGGGTTCCTGATTCTCACCAGTTCCTTTATAAAAGCCATACTGCTGACCCAGAAACAATTTCACAGGGTCCCAAGGGTATTAAGGCCTCTACTTCTAAAAACCCTTTGCCTTCAGAGAGAGATTCTAGAGCATTAGAAAGGTGGGGGAAAAAGGTGTATACATCAGCCACTTTAACCATGAGGGCATTAAACTGTCAATTTCATATGTTAAAATACCAACAGTTCTTGCTATCTCAGCTGAAAGGCAAAATGACACAAACAGAACAACCAGACTTGAAAGAGTTGCAGGATTTGTTGCATGGAGCAGAACAAGTGGGGAAACATACCTTGCAGTGTGGTTTTGATGCTTTAGAGGCCTCATGCAGAGCTGCTGTCACGGGGTCTGTCATACGTAGACATGCTTGGCTCAAAGAGCAAACCTTACCAGATCATGTCAAAGCAAAGATGTTAAGTTGTCAATCTCGCCTTCATTCTTGCTGGATGGGTTCGGAGCCAATCCTCGGCTCCGACTCGGCCACTTACTAAAGCTAGAGAGCTAATTTTACCAGCTCGAGGCAACCCTATATCCCATGATGCAAGGTGCTAACTACCCAGATCTCGTTTGCCGCTTTCGCTTGCGAGGTGCATTTTTACCGGCTCCTAAGTTTTCAATTTTCAGACTTTGTCACTCCCCTTCGTTTTACTTCACTACTTTTATTATCTTAACTGTTAACGGTTAGATTTTTAACCCTATCTCCCATTAGTGGTTCCTCTTATCCAGTTATTTATCCCTTCCCCTAAGTTAGGCCTTAAGCCTCCCCCTTTCCTATTTTTGTCAGGGATTCTCTGTAGTGTTTGGGTGTGTTTGTATCCCTGTTTTATTTTATTTTTTATTTGGATTGGGTGTTTATTGTGTGTGTGTGTGTGTGTGTTTTTTAGTACTTGGTGCTCCCTCGACACCGTTTTGTCGAAGGACACAAAGGTCTCAGGCTTCAAGAAGTGTGACTCGTGCTGTCAGAAAATGTCTCTGACAGACGGTCACACTTCTTGTGTTTACTGCCTGGGACCTCTGCACCTGCAGGACTCTTGTTCTGTCTGCCACGCCTTCAGCCCAAGAGTCCTGCAGGAGCGCAGAAATAAACTAATACGGAGGGGCTTATTAAAGCCTGAGAGCTCCCCGACTAAGTCTGCTCCAGGGAAGCCCTCGAAACTAGTTAAGCCTTCAGCTCCAAGCCCTAAGCCATCGGCTACTGGTTCGTCTTCTGTGACGACATCGGCTCCGGCCGGAGCCAATCCTTCTGTGTCACAGCTTACAGTATCGGCTCCACCCGGTGCCAATACCGCTAAATCTAGGCACTCACTGTCGGCTCTGGCTGGAGCCGACGTATTCTCGGCTCCTTCGGCTCCACCCATCTCCAGGAAGAGATCAAGATCCCCTTCGTTGGAGTCTATACATTCGGCTCTGAGATCACCCCTGCTCTTCTCGGTCATCCAGGCTGTCCGACCACGACCTTGAGAGAGTGGTGAGTAGACTATTAAAGTCTCAGGCATTGGCCCAAATGCTCCATAGCCCGTCTCATCAGACGGTAGCTATTACACATCCACCTAACATTCCTCCTTCGACTCTCCTACAGAGCTCAGAGCTGGAGCTCCTCGGAGCCGTGACTGTTGTGGCTTCGGAGCCGATACCACCTCCCCCTTCGGCTCCGTCGTCCTCTGCTCCGATCTCCTCCTTGATGCCTTCATTGGAGGGATCCGGGCGTCTGGTCTCTCGTCAGCTCCGAGGGGGCGAGTGGCATCGGACCCTTGTCCGATCCCGTTCTCCCTCTCGGAGCTTTGGCGCTGGTGAGCTCAGCCCCGACATCAGCCTCGGAGCCGTCCCTGTCGGTGCGGCTTGGGGTTCCTACCTCTTCGTAGCAGGAGCCTTCTGGCCTCTCTGATGGGGGAGCCTTCGAGGTGATGAGGAGTGTACTAGCCCCAGGGCGTAGTCAACGGTCAGTTCCATCAGCTCCTCCCACTACAGTGCCTGCTGACGTCTCTTCCCACTCTCTTGCTCCCGGACCCAGAGATCCAACGCCTCAGGTTTCCCCACTGGGAATATCTTCCTCTTCCGAGGCTTCTCCTGACCCGTCAGGTGAGCCTCCGTGAGGACATGTAAGAGGAAACATCTAGACTCCCCCTAGTCTATTACATCCGATACTGACTTGGATGAGTGGGAGGGACGCGAAGGGCCGCTCTGAGGATGTCTCTTTCGGACAGGTCCTTGAAGTCCTTAAGCAGAGGGGGAACTCGCCTTCCCTTAATCCTTCTGAGAACAGTCGGTATACCTGGAGGTTGGTCTCGACCCTCCACCTCCTGGGTGTCTCCCCCTTTCGACCCTCTTATCGACGTGGTGGCTCGGAAGGCATGGATGGCCCCGGATTCAGTGGAACCCATTCCTCGGAGGCCTTCTAAATTCATCACGGCCCCACCTGATAGACAATTTTTGACAAAAGGTGTCCAGGTTGATGCCATGGTGGTGGCTGCAGCCACCAAGAAGGAACTAGCTGATCCTTCAGTACCTGTCCATCCTCCTAACAAGGATTCCAGGACTATGGATAGGTACGGCAAGCGGATATTTTCTTCAGCGACCTTTGCCATGCGGTCGCTGAACTACTTGTGTCACTTCACCCGCCTTCAAAGAGATGTTCTTAAAGAGTTGGGAGAAGTTTTACAGGATCCATCAGCTGCTGGGTCCCAGGATAAAATTAACTCACAGCTAGGAAACATAAACTCCATTGTTAACTCCTCCATGTGGCTCATTTCATATGCAGCCGATGGAGCAAGTAGGGCTGCAGGCACAGGAGTGGCTTTAAGGCGTCAATCCTGGATGCGGCTTTGTAATTTTGCAGACCCCTTCAAGGCGTCCTTCACAAACTCTCCTTTTGATGGTTCGACCTTGTTCGGACCTCAAGTGAAAGGCACCTTGACTAGATGTGAACAAGATGGCAAGACTCTTTCTGCCGTAGGAGTCTTTTCTCCACCCCTTCAAGACCTTACCCAAAAGGTCAGAAGGGAGGGAAAATGTGGTTCCACAAATCTCAAGGAGTCATGCCTGACGCATGAGGTCAGTTTACCCCCAGAGGCAGAGGGGGTAACAACAACAGACGCCGCCCTAGGAGCAGAGGGGGTCCGCAGAATCAGGGTAGCAGGGAGCCTCTCTCTGACAAACCCTTCCAGCATCCCTGAGATGTTGCCCGATTGTCCACCTTCAGAGGCAGTGGGGGGAAGATTATCGCTGTACCCAAAAGCCTGGCTTTCCCTTTCTCAAGACAAATGGGTGCAGTCGATCATATCCGAGGGTTACAAAATTCCCCTTATCCAAACCCCAATTCAGCAAAAGGGAACCCTTCCAGACGTTCCACCCGGTCTAAGGGAACTAGCAGTACCAGAGATATCAAAACTGCTAGCAAAAAGAGCCATCCAGCCAGTCCCAGCAGACCAAATAGGATCCGGAATCTACTCAAGGTTCTTTTTAGTACCAAAAAAGACAGGGGACTGGAGACCAATATTAGATCTCAGCAAACTAAACAAGTTTGTAAAGAAAACAAGATTCTGGATGGTCACGCTTCAGTCCATTCTACCCTTTCTGGGCAAGGACAATTGGATGTGCTCGGTGGACCTTCAGGATGCGTACTATCACATAAAAATTCACAGGCGCTCCAGAAGGTTTCTCTGCTTTCGGCTGGGGGCCAATCACTTCCAATTCAGAGCCCTGCCATTTGGACTCACTACAGCCCCTAGAGTGTTCACCAAATGTATGGCAGCGGTTACGGCTCACCTGAGACATCAAGGATTCCAGGTGTTTCCATATCTAGACGACTGGCTCCTCACTGCCACCACCAGGCATCAACTTCTCCAAGCCAGAGATTACACCATTCACATTTGCAGAGGGCTAGGAATCTCTATAAATTTCGAAAAATCTGCCTTATCGCCCTGTCAATCTATTACCTTTATAGGCGCCAATTTGGACAGCGTACAACTTTCAGCAAAGTTAACAGACCAAAGGATCTTGGATATTCAAAACCACATCCATGTGATTCTCCAGAGCGACAAAATTCAGGCCAGGTTTGCCCTGAAAGTATTGGGTCTTATGGCGGCCGCCATAACACTTCTTCCCCTTGCCCGCTTTTATATGCGTCTCCTACAGTGGATGCTGTTCACCCAATGGTCTTTTCAATGACTTCCCATGCGTCACAGGATCATGATAACTCCTGTTTGCAAAAGGCATCTGACCTGGTGGATATTGTCCCCTCAAGTCCATCAGGGCAGACCCTTTGTTCCTCCCGCCCCGGTCGCCACAGTTACATCGGACGCCTCCCTGATTGGGTGGGGGGTGGGGGGCATTATCAGGGCATGATGGTCCATGGCACTTGTCAACCTTTCGAATGCCACCTGTACATAAATGTCCTGGAGATGAGAGCAGTGCTTTTAACGTTGCAAGTCCTCCACGACTCTCTTCCCCTGGGGACTATTGCAGTCCAAACGGACAATATGTCCGTAGTGTGGTATATCAACAAGCAGGGCGGAACCAAGTCCTATCCACTGTGTCGAGAAGCACTCAGACTTTGGCAGTGGGCAATCTCTTCTGAGCGGTTTCTGATAGCAACGCATACCCCCGGGAAATCCAACATCATAGGTTGAGCAGAGCTATTCTCATGCCTCACGAGTGGTCTCTCAAACAATCTGTGACTGAAGAGATTTTTCAGAAGTGGGGCCTTCCTTGCTGCAATCTTTTTGCTATGCCTCAAAACAGCAAATGCCCCGACTTCTTCTCCCTCTTCCCCCTTCCAGGCCATCCCCCCAGAGACGCTCTAATCCAAGATTGGCCCCGGGGACTTCTCTATGCTTTTCCTCCCTTTCCTCTAATACCACAAGTAATTCAGAAAGCAACCGCCTTGAGAGCCAAGATGATTCTCATTGCCCCTTATTGGCCTCGACAGATATGGTTTCTGTTCCTGCATCATTATCTTTTGGTACAGCCATGGCATCTGGACCCGGTTCCAGATCTTCTGACCCACCAGTCGGGGCAGCTGCACCAATCCATACCTTCTCTCAACCTCACTGCTTGGTTGCTCCACTTCCGTCCCTAGCCAGGCTTCCTGTGATTTCTAATCCCGTCTGGGATATCATAGTAGCTTCCCTTAAATCTTCCACCAGAAGGATTTACACTAGTAAATGGCAACGTTTCTCCTTCTGGGCAAAAGCTAGGAACATAGATCCCTTTACTGCTCCGATTCATTCGGTCTTGGAATTCCTAGCAGAAATATTTCACTCAGGATCTTCTTCCTCCACAGTAAAAGTTCAGTTGGCAGCCATTTCAAATTTTCATATTGGCTTGTTGGACCACAACATCATGTCCCATAAACTTTGCAAGGCATTCCTTAGAGGTGTATTTTTACTTAAGCCTCCGATTAGAGACCCCCCCACCACAGTGGGATCTAAATTTAATCTTAACATCCTTGATTCTTCCCCCCTTTGAACCAGCGGCTACTTGTTCATTGAAATTTCTTTCTTGGAAGACACTCTTCCTGGTCGCCATTACTTCTGCCAGGAGAGTATCTGAGCTTCATGCCCTCTGCATTCGTCCCCCCTACTTAATCTTCCACAAAGACAGAGTTTCTCTAAGGACTAATCCGTCTTTTTTACCCAAAGTGGCATCGCAGATGAACTTAAATCAATCTATTGATCTTCCAGTTTTTTTCCCAAATTATTCTAATAGAGCGGAGCAAAAGCTACATTATCTCGATGTTCACCGCCAACTCACATATTATTTGGACAGAACCAAACAATTTAGGAAATCTGATCAACTGTTTTTATCCTGTGCAGAGAACAGGAAAGGCCTTCCGGTATCCAGGGTAACCCTATCTAGGTGGCTGTCTTCTGTGATTACATGCATTTATCAACTCAGAGGTAAAGAGTTGACTTCTAAGCCAAAAGCCCATTCAACTAGAGCACTAGCTACATCTACAGCTTTTCAGGCTAGACTTCCAATAGACACTATTTGTGCAGCAGCCACATGGGCCTCTCCTCATACCTTTGTTTCACATTACAAATTGGACTTGGCCTCCAGAAACAGAGCAAATTTTGGTTCCACCGTTCTCAAGAGTCTGTTCCATTGAGCCACCCAGGATAAAGGTGCTAGGGACGTGGTCCCATCCAGCAAGAATGAAGGCGAGATTGACAACTTAACATTGAGAAGTTATGTACCTACCATAACGTTCCATGTTAGTTGTCTTCTCTCGCCTTCTTTCTTGCGTCCCTCCCACCATCCCCCTAGCCTGGTCAGACCGAGAAGTTGGTTCCTCTTCCTTGAAGAGTCCTGGTCCAATTTTTTCCAAGCTAATTAGCTTCCTAGTGTCACTAGATCAGATTGGTCTTTTTCGAGGGATTATTTCCCCTTCCTCCTCCTCTCCAGTTGGAGGAATATATTGCATAATTTTTCCTTAGCTACCAAACGAGATCTGGGTAGTTAGCGCCTTGCATCATGGGATATAGGGTTGCCTCGAGCCGGTAAAATTAGCTCTCGAGCTTTAGTAAGTGGCCGAGTCGGAGCCGAGGATCGGCTCCGAACCCATTCAGCAAGAAAGAAGGCGAGAGAAGACAACTAACATGGAACGTTATGGTAGGTACATAACTTCTCATTATTAGATGCACCACTACAAAAAGATGTATTGTTCGGTGTTAAAGCTGAGGAGGTACTAAAGAAAATGGAGGAAAAAGCGAAATCTATGCAAACAGTTAAAGATTTCTTGCAGGTGCAGCCTCCACGCTTCAGCAGAAACTGGCCTTCAAAAAATTGGTCCTTACCAGCCACGGACAGACCCCAAAGGGGCAGATACAGACGCCCAAGGGGTAGAGGACAACCTCAAGGATCTTACAGAGCTAGACAGTGGCAAACACCAGCCCCCAGAGGTGGAGAAGATAGACCACAGTCATTTAGAAACAGATGCAATGACTTTCCCCTATGCCTGCTAAACAAAGATATAATGGCAGCACCTTTGAGCGGAAAACTGGCCTTATTTTCAAAAAACTGGCACATTGTTACACAAGACAAATGGATTCTGGATATTATAAACAGAGGCTACAGGTTCCACTTTCACACCCTTCCAAAAATGAGAGGCATGCCAAACCTGCCACAAAATCAATGGGCAGAGGCACAAAGGCAAATTTCCGCTCTCATGGATATGAAAGCAATTCAAGAGGTACTTGCAAAAGAACAAGGTCAAAGTTTTTATTCAAGACTATTTCTGGTACCAAGGAAGGACAAAGATTGGAGACCTATCTATTCTAAACACATATCTAGAGGTACCAAAATTCAAGATGCTCACATTACAGCAGCTTCTTCCCATGCTGGGCAAGGAGTCTTGGCTGGTAACGTTGGACCTCGAGGAGGCATACTTGCATGTCCCTATCAGACAAGATTGCAGAAGATACCTCATATTTCTTGCAGGTTCAACCCATTACCAATTCTCTGCATTGCCCTTTGGCTTATCTACTGCGCCCAGAGTGTTTACGAAATGCCTGGCATCAGTAATTGCCTTCTGCAGACAGCGGGGAATCCAAATCTACCCATATCTGGACGACTGCCCGATCCAAGCAGACAGAAAGGACCTTCTATTGCAACATCTGGCATTTGTAATAAAACTGTTAAACTGCCTGGGGTACACAGTGAACAAAAATAAATCAAAACTAATACCTTCTCAACAGATAATTTTCCTGGGTGCCAGCTTAAATACAACAACCCAGATGGCCTACCTCACGCCAGACAAACAAGGGCAACTGTCTCAATACTACAACAAAATGGCAGCTTTAACCAGGCTAACTGCAAGGAAAATCCTGCAGGCTCTGGGGTTCATGGCATCTTGCATTCTACTAATACCATTTGCAAAGCTGCATATGAGGAAACTACAATGGTACCTAAAAAACTTATGGTCTCAGCACAGCCACAGCTTGGAAACAATTATACCACTCATTCCATGCCTTCAAAAGGAATTTTTGTGGTGGGCTCAAGCATGCCAAAGAAACACAGGTCTTCCTTTCTGTTTACCACAAGCAACTCAAATCATCACAGCAGACGCCTCAGACTACCCCTGGGGAAGCACACATGGCAGGTCATTGTATTCAGGGAAAATGGTCTCAAAAAGAGATTCACCTACACATCAACCAAAAGGAGATACTAGCCGTGCAAAATGCTCTTATGACCTTCAAAGACCTACTGCATCCAGGCCAGCTATTAATAAGGACAGACAACACCGCAGTCATGTGGTACATAAACAAACAGGGGGAACGCATTCATACCCCCTGTGCAGGCAAGCCATGACCCTGTGGAACACAGCACTGGAATTACAAATTCAACTACAGGCACAATTCCTGCCAGGGAAGGAAAACACACTGGCAGACAACTTAAGCAGAAATATGACAGACCCACATGAATGGAAGTTGCATCCTCAAATCTTCTCAAAGATAACTCGGGCATGGGGACAGCCAGACATAGATCTATTTGCTACCCACAGAAATTACCAGTTGGAAAAATTGTGCTCAAGTACCTATCATCCACAGGCCTGGAAAGTGGACGCACTCTCTTTCAATTGGACAGCATTGACAGTCTATGCCTTCCCGCCTCTACCTCTACTGGCCAAAGTCCTATTAAAAACCAGAGCAGAGAGGCCACAAATGATTCTCATTGCTCCAGACTGGCCACAACAGCACTGGTATCCTCTCCTAAAGAGCCTGTCACACTCACCACCATGGATCCTTCCTCAAGTTCCTCTTCTGTTGTCCCAGCACAACTACAAGACCCTTCACAGCCAGCTCAGAACTCTAAATCTAGCTGCATGGAGAATACCTTAATTTACCAACAAACTCTCCTCTCCAAGGAGGTACAGGATGTCATCTTGGAGGCCAGGAGACCCTCTACTAGAAAAACATACTCCGCCAAATGGAAATGATTTTGTTCCTAGAATCAAGCAAAGGGTCAGAATCCTTGGGTAATAAATATACCTCAGATTTTACAGTACCTAACTGAGATGTTAAACAGTGGCCTCTTCTTCTCTTCCATCAAGATCCACGCTTCAGCCATTTCAGCACAATACAATACGGATCCTCCTTTATTCTCACATCCTCTATTAAGGCAGTTCCTCAGAGGGGCAAAAAATATAAAACCCCCACGGAAACCACCAACTCCAGCTTGGGACCTCAACTTCGTATTGGAGAAGCTGACACTGCCTCCTTTTGAGCCGGCTTCTTCAGCAGAGCTACAATGCTTGTCATGGAAAACAGCCTTCCTTCTGGCTATTACCTCAGCACGCAGGGTTTCAGAGCTACAGGCCCTCATGGCTGTGCAACCATTCATCATTTTCCATCAGGACAGGGTTTCCTTACGAACCAACCCTACCTTCATGCCAATGGTAGTATCCAGTGTGGCTTTGAATCAGTCTATTCATTTACCTACCTTTTATCCAAATCCACAGAACAAAGGAGAGAGGCTACTACATTCCTTGGACATTCACAGGCAACTTCGTTATTACTTGGACAGAACAAAGTCATTCAGAAAATCTGAGCAGCTCTTTGTGTCCTATGCTACAGGTGCTCAAGGAAAGGCTATTTCCAAACAGACTATTTCAAAATGGATAGCCCACTGCATACGCTTTAGTTATTCATTTCATGGAAAATCAGTGCCTGTATACATCAGATCCCATTCCACCAGGGCTACAGCTACCTCAGCAGCTTTCCTCAGGGGGGTCCCTACCAAGGACATTTTGGAAGCAGCTACTTGGAGTTTAGTGCACACTTTCTCCAAGCACTACCACCTTCCACTATACTCAAAATCTAGAGCGGGCTTTGCCACAGCAGTCCTGCAGGGCATTCTAGCCCCTCCTAATTCCGCTTAGTACCAGCCACCCTTACTTAGCTTTGGGATTCTACCCAAGTGTGATGACTGCAGCTGTATGCACAATGAACATAGTACAGTTTTGTACCTACCATAAATGTAGATGTTCGAGTGCGCATACAGCTGCAGTCCAGGTTACCCTCCCTCCATCCCCTCTTAGGACAGGGCTTATGACAAACACCTTTAACATACAACCTATTTGGGGTATTCCTTTATGGTGTATTTGCTTGCAACTACTGTTTTGATTTATCTACTTGTGTATGTTTGCATGGCATCATGTTTTGCCTTCCTTTCTGGGGGCACCTGATATCTGGGGCAAGAAAAACTGAATAAAATGGCATTGGTTGCCTCTTTTATACCCCTGCCGCACTGACGTCAGGGAAGAAGCGACGACAACCGACGCCGGACCTAGACTTTGAAATTCGGCCGACCGAGGACCTCCCTGACGGCAGGATAACCCAAGTGTGATGACTGCAGCTGTATGCGCACTCGAACATCTACATTTATGGTAGGTACAAAACTGTACTTTTCCCACCTTCTCTTCCTGTTGGTGTCTTATTGTTATATTTGGTGGTTTTGCAGTTGCTCACCCCTACTGTAAATTTGATCTGGGACACTCCAACCAGTCTAGTGTCATTAGTTCATTCTACCTAATACAGAGAGAACATTTCAGAAGGCCAACCCACTTAGTTTTTTAACCTAGAATTATATTCTGTTCCTCCTTTCTGCCTTTCCACTTAAAAAAAAAAACACTTTGCTAGAGTCTACCATTGCTAGAATATCCTTGTGTTCTAACTGATTGTGCTTCTCAAACAATCTGGAAACATAGAGCTGGATAAGTATATTTTTGGCACTTTTTAACTGCTCAGAGTTCTACACTGTCTTAATTTTTGCTTGACTGAATTATTTATATATTTGCTGGCATTGTTTTCTGATACTCTTAAGTGCCTCCATTTTGATTTTTTTCCTAATTTACTGCTTTCTGCACATGTTTTTAGTCACTGTTTAATTGCATTTATTTAAACTGCATTTGCTTTAATATTGCTACACACTCAAGTGTGCTTACTTGCACTGCATTTGAATTGTTTTTATTGGTGTTTTAGCTGCATTTCTCTTAAAAAAAAGTTCTAAGCTTGTTTTCCACCTTTCCTGTAACTAGTCTAGTCCAAATACAGATTTGCTGTATCCAGGACTGTTTGTAAGCTTCTGAGACCCCCCCCCCAGCCTTTCTGTGTTGGATGGATGCTTTCTAGCTTATCAGTGGGAGTGGTAAGCACTAGGTAGTCTATCTAACACAAAAGGAGTGACTTCTGGCCCAAAAATTGTAGTTTATTGGCCTTTTGGGCAGTTTTTCCATACCCTTCAACTTTCTGGTTTGAAAGCCTGCGTTTGCGCTTGTTTCTCGCCTTTCCTGTACTAGTCTAGTCCTGATACAGATTTACTGTATTCAGGACTGTTTGTAAACTTCTGAACCCCCAAGCCTTTCTGTGTTGGAGGGAAGCCTTCTTACTTATCAGTGGGAGTGGTAAGTACTAGGTAGCCTATCTACCACAAGAGGAGTGGTTTCTGGGCCAGAAATCGTAGTTTATTTAATGTTTGGGCTGTTTTTCCATCCCTTTCAACTTTCTGGTTTAAAAGCCCGCATTTGTGTGGGTTTGCGCTTGTTTATGCTCCTCTCAGCGGTGCCGAGCTGAGGTAAACTATTATTGGTGCCAGAAAGTCTGTTCTTCAGTTTTTCCCATAGGTCTTGCTAGTTCTTTCTCTCTTGCCCTTCAAGTAGCCTAATCACTTTGCACTTCAACAGGTTTTTGTAGTAATTATTATAGCACACCTAAGAGCCATCAGCACTAGTCGTTCTTCAAGGAAATAACTACAGTACTTGGTAGTTATGACCACCCCTCCTGGCATGATTAAAGGGCAGTTCCCTGTGCTTTCTCCTATTAACCTGGTGCACTTGGGCATTTTGAGGCAGTGTAACAACTACCTTATGTACACAGACAACCCTCTCCTCTTACCTCCCAATACTCAGACTTGTGAGAGATGCACTTGTATCACCAAAATGGAAGCTATGCACTCTCCGGTCAAGACTGGGCTAGCTGGTCAAGAGGAGAAGGTCAACACCTGCACCACACCACATGGAACACATAGCCTTCCAGAACACCCACTATCACAGCTCTCACATAGAAACACAAACCACACACCCACCTTCGCGGAGGCACTCAAATAGCAGAGAGCTTCAAGACAGAAACTCAACCACCACAACACAGCACAAACCACAGGACACATAGCTCACTTCCACAGTGCGCCTCAACCTAAGCCCCTAAGGCTAAACACCTTGCCCAATACATTAATCATAGGTGACTCAATAATGAGGCACACAGATGTCCCACTCACTAGGTTGAATAAGGAGAAAGTAACAGTTAGCTGTTTATCAGGTGACAGAATCCGACACATAACGCATGCACTCAGGTCACTCCACAACAAGTACAAGTATGACTCTATCATTGTCCATGTGGGTGTGAATGACATGAGACGCACCTCCCTAGACTACATGAAAAGAGACACGGTGCAGCTCTTAGATTATGTGGCCCAGGCAGGTATGACACTAGCCCTGAGCAGTATCCTACCATCACCCAGAATGATACCGCAGTGCAAACAAAAAAATGATTGACTTCAACAATTGGCTAAGTTTCTGGTGTCATTCTAAGGGGATCCTGTATCTGTCTGCTTGGGATGACATGATTGACTGACCTCGATGCTTTGCCAGAGATGGCCTGCATCTGTCACCCCTGGGTTTCCGGGTACTGGCTAAGGCTCTTGCCACCTCTGTAGTGCTTTTTAGGCAGTGTTGCAAAGACCCAAATTACTTCTGTAACAGCTGTAAATAAATGCAATCTGAGGGTCATGCTGCTCAACGCTAGAAGTCTAAATCTCAGTATAAACTCGCTCAAAACACTCCTCAAAATGGAGAACATCAACATTTGTGCTGTAATGGAGACCTGGTTTAAGGTAGCAGAAAGCACTCCTGCGCTACCAGTCTATAACTCATGCCACACCTTTCGGCCCCAAAACATGGAACAAAGCTCCAAAGGCAGTGGCGTCTCCATATTCATGAAGGATATGCATACCTCCAAACTAGTAGCCTATCATAATGCATCTGAGATGCTTCAGGTACAACTAACATTGGGCAAGACTGCGATCCAGGTCATAGACTGCTATAGGCCCCCAGCCATGTCCCTAGACTCTCACTCCATATTCCTAAGCACCCTGGAATCTATCAAGGTCCAACCCAACACTCTCATAGTAGGAGACTTCAACTACCCCTCCATCAACTGGGAAAACTACTCAAGCACCAATACACTGGCCCAACGTTTCCTGGAATTTATCAATTTCAATGCCCTGGACGAGCTCATTTTGACCTCCACTAGCGTAGGCAACATCCTAGACCTTGTTATTAATAATATGGGCAACCATTACTCTACCCTAATAATCAGTCCCTCCCTGGTCAGATCCAACCATAAACTAATCACCATGGAAAACCACATCTCACCCACACTCCCCACAAAGGTAACTACCTTGAAAAACTTCTCCAAAGCTGACTTTGGACTCCTAAAACAGGTGTGGCTAATTTCGCAGCACACATGCCAATGGAAAATAGCTGCACGACTGCTGAATCATACACCAATGCACTGTGTACAAACATGAACATAAATGCATGGAACTAGCCATACCCAACAGAACCAAGATGCTCTCCTCCAAAAAAAGGAAGCCAATCTGGTGGTCCCCTGCCATTAATAAACTCTACAACAGAAAGAAAAAACTGTTGCAGAAAAATGTGAAGTCCCAAGACTGAAAAAACTCCCTTATTAGCCTCAACAAAAAGTTGAGATCCCTCATCAAATCATCTAAAACCAGCTATGAAGGCAGAATTGCAGCAGACACCTCACAAAGCCTTTTATAGTTATATCAAGAACCTCCACGGCAGTACCCAAATTTGCTCTGAGTTACTGCACAATGGTACCTCCTATACTGCACCAACAGGTACTGCCAACATACTGGCCAACAGATTTAGTGCCATCTTTACCCGTCTCTCCTCCCCTAAAGGACCAATCATAGTGCCAGACACCCAGCATTACTGCAGCTCAGGTTAAAGCTGCATTGTCCATGGCCAAGAATACAGCTTCCATGGGACCCGATTATATCCCTGGCTGTGTTCTACATGAACTACAAAGTGAACTGGCACCACATCTGTGTGCCCTGTTCAGTCACAGCCTCGCCTCAGGCTTTGTCCACTCCATTAGCCTAATGAGTCTGATATGTAAAGCTATGGAGCGCATTATCATCATCATGGACCTGATTAACAAAGATGTAGGAACTCTCCAAACTCTGGACCCTATGCAGTTTGGCTTTGTGAAAGGGAGATCATGCCTGCTGAACCTAGCTGACTTCTTTTATGTCAGTCACCAGGGCTGTGGATGAAGCTAAGGCAGTGCATACAGCCTACCTTGATCTGGCCAAGGCCTTTGATACCATTCCTCACTTGGGAATTATTGATAAACTCACCAAACTAGGCATCAACCCCTATATCATTAGGTGGGTTGCAAACTGGCTCACAGATAGAACACACAGTGTGAAAGTAGTGAATTCCAAGTCAGATTGCTGACCAGTCACGAGTGGAGTCCCACAGGGATCGGTCATGGGTCCTCTCATGTTCATCATCTAAAGTCCAGGCCAACACAAAGGGACTCTGACTGACCAAGTTCACAGATGACTGCAAGCTGGGAGCCATTATTAACTATCCAAGTGATGCAGACATCCTACAGAAAGGCCTCACTGAGACCAATGACTGGTGTCGAAACCACGGCCTTTAGTTTAATGCCAGAAAATGCGTCGTCATCCCCTTTGGTAAAACCTCAGTTCCCACTTACTTATCAGTGGGTGTGGTCCATCGAATGGAGCCCACTGAACACCGAAGGTGTTAAGAGATCTGGGGACGCAGGTTGACAGCAACCTCTCCTTCGACCACCATATTACCACTATGGTCAGAAATCCTATGTGGCACATCTCATTACCAAGGGTTTTGCATCCAGGAAGAAAGAGGTCATTGTTTCTCTCTACTCTTCCCTCATTAGACCAATCATCGAGTATAATACCCCATTTGGCATGTACCTCACTAGACATCTGCAAAGCTGGAAAGGCCTCAAATAATAAAAATCAACAAATCACAAAGGGATAAAAACTAAGAACAAAAGAAAATCCGAAAAAAGGAACGTCCAACCGCTTTTAAACACTTTATTACTCACAATAACAGCAGTACCTCCAAAAACTAAGCACTTTCACCATACAATGGCTTCCTCAGAGTTAATGAAGGACTACAAATTGACTATACACACACATATATATATATATATATATATATATATATATATATATATATTTGTATATATATATATATATATATACTGACATCACTTCCTATCAAATAGTTATTCAATGGTTTAGATGAAGTTTCTTAACAAGCAAGTTTTACCTATTCATTACTATGAGAATTTATTGTTTTCATTTATTGTGTAATTGAATAACTATTTGATAGGAAGTGATGTCAGTATATATATATATATATATATATATATATATATATATATATATATATATATATATATAGTCATTTTGTAGCCCTTCATTAACTGAGGAAGCCATTGTATGGTGAAAGCTGTTATTGTGAGTAATAAAGTGTTTAAAAACGGTTGGGTGTTCCTTTTTCGAAGGCCACAGAAGTACTTCACGAAAAAGATCCTAGGCATGAAACACATGTCCTACACGGGCAGACTCAAAAGACTCCAGCTATTCTCTGTCTTTTATCGCCTACTTAGAGGTGATCTCTGCTTGACTTACAAAGCCATGTCTGACCCAGCTCTGTTAGAAATGTTACATCTAAAGAAATCCCAATCCCTCCACACCACACGCTCCAGAGACCTCAACCTCATTACCACAATCAACAGAACATGCTGGAAGGACAGGTTCATAACCCAGAGACTGCTCATGCTCTGGAATAGACTTCCCATACATGTCAAGCAGAGCACTCGCTGTCCCTCTTCAAGAGAAATCTTGATGAGTGGATGGGTAATAGAAAGTTCACCCCGGGGATCACTCCAGTGGATGTACTTGATGGAGGTACTAGGAACTAACGATGCCCAGGCACTATGGGCTAGACTTGTAAAGGCTCCAGGGCCATTAGCCTAGTACACACCTATGAACCTCTGAAGAGATGGCTGGATTATGTGAGAGAACTTGGGCATGACTGTCGAAGAAGGTAAGAGAGTGGCATAGAATCAAGAGAGATAACAATAGCTGACATGGCACCCTAGCCCCGTTAGAAAATGAGAAAAGAGGGTTGATGATGAGGAGGAGTTAATATATTACACAATTGCTTGGAAGAAATTGTCACAAACATTCATTTAACCAGCTGCACCAGTCACTGTTGAATTAGAATCAGATCAGAATGAATTAGCTGTGCAGTAGCATAGAAGAATAAAGCTTTAACTACAGCTCACACAGCCCAGGTTTGATAAAGAGCTTGCCTGTCTGAGGGGGTAGCAAGGAATGATGGGTGCACCTGTCCTGGGGGAAGGATGTGTGCTTGCATGCTTTTTATGTTAGATCCCTCACTGGAGGTGGGGGACATGTAAGGGAGGGTTGAGTTACCATAGAGGTGGGATGATATATTGCACATCCCCATTGTGCAACCGCCCATCAGGTAATTACAGGAGTGCGCATTGGGAAACTGGATGTTGGGGCATAAAGTAAAAAAAAATACTTCTGGCAGCAATATGACCCTGCAGTATGATGCTTTGATCCCTCCACATCCACAAGCATGGGTTGGTGTGCATTTAGGGGTATACAGAATTGCCCAATAGACCTGATAGATGAGAAAAAGGCACCAGTGGCAGCCAGTGGTCAGCTGCAGGGATAAAAAATGCTTTACAATTCTAATTAATGCTAATTATTTTATTGTGTATCATATTGAAGGCCAGGAAGGACTAGAACCCATATCTGACTTTGTGTTAATCAAGGGGCTCATCTTTGCCATCTAATTAATGTTGGCTTCCCAGCTGGTGGGGGAGATACAGTGTATAGCCAAGAATCAATAGCTATAGGCACAGCCTGCAGAGGGAAGCACAATGGTTCTATCCAGTGGACCCTCTGACACTCCAGACTGATGAAATGATGTTCCATTTGTGCTTCCTCGGTGGGCCTCTTTTTTTCTTCCAAGTCATCTGTTCCACTTTCTCATGACTGTGAAAAGCCTAACTACCCTTGTACACCCCCTGTACTGCCTTTTGGTGGTGAAGGCAAAAACCTGAAAATGCAGAATTCCTTCTGACTGCTAGTGCAGTCACCATTTTTGGGAGTGAGCACATTCACCTCCTCATTTATTTAGCCCCTGTTGACTGACGGTAGATAATGACTGTACTGTATCAGTAGTTTTGCAGATGTGAGTTAAAATAGTCGGTCTGATACTGGATGAATGTTAACTCACACCTGCAAAACCACTGATTTTGTAGTAAAGTCATTATCCACTGTCAGCAGGGACTGTATGAATGAAGAGATGAATGTACTCACTCCCAAAAATGGGAGTACTTGTTTACATTCAAACAGCAGTTTAAACTGCTGACAACTTTCAGATATTTAATAGGTAAAATATTCAGTTTAAACAGATTTCACTATTATATGGAATGTTTTTGCAGAACTGTGGATGAATATCACAGTAAACAAACTCACATGATACTCTTTTAGGCCTTTATTTATACTTAAAGAAAGAGTATCGAAAAATCATCATGTTAAAAAATGTACTTTCGTAACACCCTTTTCTAATCTAAAAATGCTTTACAAATTTAAAAAAATCCACAAGAGGAATTTTATATAATATCTAGAAAGTATGACATAATTTTAAAAGAAATCTGCAATCAAAAAGAAACCACTTCTCCACTCAAGCCAGTTCATGTAAAACTTTCAACTCGCCAACTTCTGCTAGCCACATAGGGGTGAAGAGTTCCACTGTTTCTTTTTCTCTTTCTTTCTTTCTTGCTATCTGTTAACTAGTTGAAAAAATCTCACTCTGCCAAAAAATCTTTATAGGGGACACTAATATCTTACACTGTACAGTTTTGTAAGTAATTCTCTAAGAAGTTCACCTTACTTTGAGCTCATTGTTTAGGGTTCCTATTACCTTATCGAACATTTAGGTTAGCGAATACCTAAACGTCGAACTGGTAATAGCGAAAACAAAAAACACGAACAGCCAATTTAACGCAGGGAAAGAATTCCCTTGGCCATTATGTGGATTTTGCCCCTTTCCCAACTGTAAAGCAATCTCGGAGTTGGTATATTTAGTTAGAGGGGATGTGGGGGGCAAAGCCCCTACTTCATTTTGGTATAAATTTTTTTTTTTTTTGCGGCCAACACAAAAGCCATGTATATAACAATCTTATATCCTATACATATATTAAAAATAAAATATAAAATATACAGCATATATGATGTATTTATAACATCCTGCCTTTCTGACCGCATGATCCATATATAACAAAAAACATTTTAAAAAGCGGTCTTCGCTATAAACATTCAACACAACATAAAAGCAGCGTACCTCACTCTCATACAAACAATCTTCTAAAATAAATGAGATATGTATGCTAAATACATAATATATTTGTGCACACTGTTATACATGGTTTTTGTGTTTTTTAATGTAGTGTGACAGTCTTCAGTGACGATCCCTGTTTTCATTCATTGATTCTGTACTTAGATAGGCAGGTTGCTACAAATATATTTTATTAATCAAATATACTTTCAAAATAGTAACATCTGGTGAAATGCTTTGTATTAAAAGTTCTGTTGCAATGTAATGAATGTAAACAGCTCGTACGATAGCTGTTTTGAGGGCAGTATGCCTTTGAATACATTTTGGCGCCAAATAAGTTATTTAAGGCGTCTTTGGCATTAATGGATTGTTCTGAAGAAGCCCGCTAGGATGGGTGAAAGCGCTTAACTATCAGTTATAAGTTTGTATCACATTGCTAATAAAATAACTTTATATATGTGAAGTGGCTGTTGGATTGTTGGATTCATTATTCCATAACATCGTTTTTGTGGTGAACGGGCACTTATTGGGGACTCTGTGGCCGTAAGTTTCTTAGCCATTATTTGGAAGCATTCAGTTCTATAGCATTGTCATTATTCATCTTTAGGTGTGTTTGTAGCTCATAACTAAAGGTGATGGTTGGCAGTAGTTGTCCCACATGTGCAAAAAATTGCTGTACAGGTTGGGTGTGGCACTTGCAAAGGCTATGCAACTTATGTGATATGTAACAGTCAGTTGCACATCTACGCATCTTTACCAGACAAGTTCATTATGGGGTTTGATAGTATTACCTAGGGTAAAATTGGAGCTGATGTTATTAATCTTCGTTCATTCCTTACTGATGGGTTATTGGCTCCGTCCAATATCAAGTTCGCATCAGCCAAAAACTCTCGAGCCAAGGTCCTACTCTGCTCCCTGTTACCTCAGATCTCATTTGCTGCATTGCTGAACAGCTGTGTCAAGCCACTCTCTCAGCTAAGTGTCTAATTTTTTGACAGTTTATATATTGTTATTACTCTAAATTTTTCTCAAATGTTTATTCTGATATTTTCCTACCCGATCGCACACTTTAGACTCACTCCCTTCAGTCTTTTCCTTTTATTACCTTTTCGTACCTTGTGGTAATTCTCCATTACCATCGCTGGCAATCCTTCCTTTCTTCCTTCTACCCTTTTCTTGGGTAGCCGTTATTCTTCCTTTTGCTACTGTGCTTCTCCACACCAGTTATGTTGGATAAGAAAAGTTCCGTTGGTTTCAAGCACTGCAAGGATTGCGGCCATAAGTTACCTCTTCCCGATGGCCATGACTTGTGTCTACTGTCTTAATGTCTCCCACTTCACTGTAGACCCTCCGTGTGGGATTTGTAAAAACTTCTCTACTAGGACTCTCAACGAGAGGAAGAATAAGTTCATTTTGACAGGTCTCCTCAAGTCTCCTTTCTCTGAGGCTATTTCTGGGTCAAGTGGGATCACCCCCTCTTGTTAAACCCCGCAAGAGGCATTCCTCTTCTTCATCAAAGTCACTGCCTTCTTCTCCCTCTGGAGATCATAGGGAGTCAACTCACAAGAAGGTGAAATCGATTACTACTCCAGTGCTGCCACCTGTGACCCTGTCAGCACCAGGCTTGGCACCGCCCCATATTATTCTGACTATAGCCATGTCTCCTTTATAGATACCGGCACTGGAGTCACCGGTGCAGACTACGGTTCTGGCCATTCTGTTGTAACCCCTAACGGCACCATCAGTACAGTTTCAGTCCCCTTCGGCACCATTGGTACAGTCACCTTCAGCTCCAAGTATGACTCTTCTGTACTCCACAGCACAGACTTTTTCTGCACCAACATGTACTTCAGTGCATTCCTTCTCGGCACCATCCTTATTGCTGGTGCAGACACTTTCCACTATGGTACCATACCCTTCGGGGCAGACCTTTGCTTTTATGGTGCAGACACCTCCAACTACTACAGCGCTGACATCTTCAGAGCAGACTTTTTCCACACCATTTTCTTCTGTGCAGACTTCATCGGCTCCAAGCTCCGCACTTATTGAATTAGCAAGGACAAATTTTCCCCTTCACTGGATCCTTTTGTTAGCAGTCAGTATGGTCCTTTCCTAGAAAGGCCAGAATCGCCATCAGCCTTCTCCATGACGTCAACCAAGAGTGTTTCTGAACAGGATGTGTTGCGGCTTGTTGACCAGTTACTTGTGGCCAGAGGTCTCTCTCATCCATCGAAGTCCATGTTCCCTCATTCAGGTGACCGTATAGTGCCTCAAACCCCAATGTATACTCATCCAACTTCCACTCAAGTCTCAAAGCCTATTACTCCGACAGCAGCTTCCCTCCCTCCAACTCCAGTAGTGGATCTCACTTTGGAACCAAAGTCGTTCTTGTGGCCTTCGGTGCACTGGGCATCGGGCTCTTCTCGGGCCAGTGGCTGTGCCATTAGAGAGGGCATTCCTGGCTCCACGACGATTTTTTTCTGTGGCACCTTCCAGGGATGCTCTCTCTCTTATGGCTCACGGTCCTCTAGAGACTCCTGGTCTGGGGGCGGGCACGTCAGGCAGGGTGTGACCCCGGTTTTGAGGTTGTCATGCTCTGTTCCAGGCTCCCATCCCTCCTTGGGCAGGCTAGCCTTCCAGGCCATGGAGAGGGCGCTTGCCTCTGCTGGCAAATCTCATTTGTTGGAGTCCTCTCCCCCCTCTGTGCCGCAACTGCCACAAGCTTCAACTCCCAGACACCAGGCACAAGTGCCTCAGGTCTCTCCTCCTCAGGAGTTCCCCTTTTTGAGGTCTTCCCCAGAACCTCCCACTGAGGAAGCACCCCACAAAGCATTGTGTAAGAAGAAGCACATGGACTCAACTGAGGAGTCATTAACTGAAGATACGGATTTTGATGATGGCGAAGGGTTCCCACGGTCACACTCTGGTGAGGTGTCCTTTGGTGACATCCTCGAGATCCTTAGACAGAGGGGTGACTGAAAGCCCTCTAATCCTTCCTCTGAGGAATCCATATTACTGCAGGCTTTCTGTGCCCGCCCCCCTACCACCTGGGTCACCCCGGCTGCGGATGAGCTTGTCCAGCTCATCGTGCAGCAAGCATGGAAGGCTCCTGATACCATGGAAGTGATACCTAAGAGGCCAAATAAAATATCATCTCCCCCAGCTGAGCATCCCCACTGGTCACAAGGTGTTCCAGTAGATGCTATGGTGGTGGCAGCTGCTGCTAAGAAGGATTTGGCAGAGGAGAGCCAAACTGCCCATCTGCCCAACAAGGAGTCCCAGGCGATTGACAGATTAGGAAAGCATGTGTTTGCTTCATCGACCTTCACCATAAGGTGTTTGAATTATTTGGCACATTTTACCAGGCTTTAGCGAGATCATATCAACCAGCTCCCTGAAACCTTGGCAGGGGCTGTTTCTAATGAAGTCCATGATAATGTGACTTCTCAGATAGCCATCCTAGAGTCCATTTCCAACTCTTCCGTGCATCATATTTCTCATGCAATGGAAGGGGAAGCTAGAGTGGCCGCTTCTTTGTTTGGCCCTAAATTCAAGGGTATGCTGGCACGGTGTGAACAAAATGGCAAGACCTTGTCTGCCGTTGGTGTCAGACACTCTACTCCTCAGCGATTCTACTCCAGAAATCAGAAGATTGGCAAGATCTGGCACAAGAAATCACAAGGTTCTTTCTGGGATGCACGTGCCGAGTTCTCCCTTAGAGGCAGAGGGGAAAACTCCAATGGAAGACATCACTTTCGGGGCAGAGGATGTCCGCAAAACTGGGGTTCCAGGGATTCTTTCTCTGGCCAACCCTGTCAGTGCTCCTGAAGCATTGCCCGACTGCTCACCTCTGAAAGCGGTCGGGGGTCATTTCTCATTGTACCCAGCTGCCTGGCAAAAGATAACCGACTCTTGGGTTCAGCGGATTATATCCAGAGGTTATCACATCCCCTTCCATCTTTGCCCGTCTCATCCAGAGTATTACCCAACATTCCACCTAGTCAAAGGGAAACAGCAGCACAGGAAATCCAAAAGCTGCTACAAAAAAAGATTCATCTAGACGGTCCCCCCAGACTAGATAGGATCCGGATTTTACTCAAGGTTATTTTAGTGTCAAAAAAGACAGGGGACTGGAGACCAATTCTGAATCTCAGTACACTAAACAAATTTGTGAAAACAGAGAAATTCCAGATGGTCACAGTTCACTCTATCCTTCCTCTTCTGGAGGAAGGCGATTGGATGTGCTCTGTAGATCTTCAAGATGCGTATTACCACATAAAAATGGACAAACACTCAAGAAGATACCTCCGCTTCCGTATAGGAGCCAGCCCCCTGAGTGTTCACAAAATGCATAGCAGTGGTTACCTCTCTCTTTCGACTTCAAGGATTCCAGGCATTTCCATATCTAGATGACTGGCTCCTCACCGCACCCCACCAAGCTTCTACTGGAAAAAGCCCTGCAGTATAGTCTCTTAACAGCTTGAAGTCTGGGAATCACTATAAACTGGGAGAAATCCAACACACAACCCCCACTCAGTCTTTTGAATTTATAGGGGAACTGTTGGACATGAAAAATTGCACAAAATCCCTTCCAGAACACAGACTTCAGAGAATAAGACAAGTTCATCCGCTGCTCTGTCACCACAAATCCCTAGCTCGATCTGTACTTCAGCTATTGGGGTTAATGGCAGCTTTGATTACCATTGTTCCTCTAGCCAGATTTCACATGAGACTCCTTCAATGGCTACTTCTCACTCAGTGGTACCCTCTACAACATCCCTTGTCTTTACAAATAAGTGTAACTCAGAGATGCAAGCAAGATTTACTTTGCTGGATGTCTTGAAATCCCCAACAGTGGTCTCGCCCTTTCAACCCCCATCAACCGATAGCCACGGTGACCACGGACGCCTCCCAGTTGGGGGGGGGTTATGTCAGGGAAACTCGATCCAAGGCAACTGGTCGGAGACAGAGGCCCTTTTGCATATCAGTGTCCTGGAACTGAGGGTGGTGCTTCTAGCATTGCAAGCATTTCTCTCCTTCCTTCCATCAGGGACTATTGTGATCCAGTCAGACAACATGTCAGTGGTCTGGTACATCAACAAACAAGGGGGCACCAAATCTTACCCATTATGCCGAGAGGCCTTGAGAACATGGCAATGGGCGATAGCTTGCAACCGCTTTCTGATTGCAACACACATTCCCGGGAGCTCCAACATGATAGCGGACAAATTGAGCAGGTGCATTCTACAGCCTCATGAGTGGTCCCTTAATCCTCTGATAGCGGCAAAAATCTTCAATCGCTGGGGCCAGCCTTGCTGCGACTTATTTGCCTCCCCAACCAACTACAAGTGCAGCAACTACTTTGCCCTGATCCCTCCTCGGGGACAGTCACCAAGGGATGCTCTAGTCCATTCTTGGCCCTTGGGTCTTTATCCTCCTGTCCCCCCTCATCTCCCAGTTTCTAAAGAAAGCACGACAGTTGAAGAGCAAAGTGATCCTCATTGCTCCATATTGGCCTCGACAAGTCTGGTTTCCCTTCCTCTGGCCCCGCCTGCTAGATCAACCGTGGATCCTCAATCCAGCCTCAATGTCGATCTCCCATCCACAGGGTCTGATTCACCCCAATCTAACAACCTTGAAACTGGCAGCTTGGTTTCTCCACTTCCTATGATTGCCAGGCATGAAAACCTTTCGTCCCCTGTGTGCAGTATTCTTATAGCATCTCATAAATCGTCCACCAGACTAATCTATCTTAAATGGAAGAGGTTCTCTCTATGGGCAGCAAATAAACAAACAGACCCCTTGTCAGCCCCGGTCTTGGTGGTATTGGATTACTTATCACATCTTTTCCACTCTACTATCTGTATACATTTAGCTGCCATCTCAAATTTTCTTATTGATTTTCAAGATTCTTCACTTATGTCACACAGACTCTGTAAGACTTTCTTGAAAGGGGTTATCCACCTAAAACCTCCCTTTAGATAACCCGTACAACCCTGGGATTTGGCTTTGATTCTGCAAGCTGTAACAGCTCCAGCCTTTGAACTTGCATCTTCTTGTGATGTAAACTATCTCTCTTGGAAAACTCTGTTTCTGATTGTAATCACATCGGCCAGGCAATTATCAGAACTTCAGGCTTATGCATCAAACCTCCCTATATTATCTTCCATAAGGACAGGGCATCACTGAGAACCAATTCTACCTTTTTACCAAAAGTAGTGTCAGAGCAATCAGTCTATTGACCTTCCAATGTCCTTTCCTAACCATTCTAACAAGGGAGAGTTTTGCCTGCATTGTTTGGATGTTCATAGGCAAATAAGATTTTATCTGGACAGAACAAAGTCTACCCGTAAATCAGACCAACTATTTCTGGATCTTTCTGGACCTAGATGGGGTCAGCCTGTATCAAAAGTTACATTGGCATCATGGTTGAGAAATTGCATTACCTTTATCTACAACAAGAACAATATCACCTTGCCTCATAGAGTGAAAGCACATTCTACAATATCAATGGCAACTTCAGCAGCTTTCCATGCTAAGGCTTCCCTCAAGAATATTTGCTCAGCTATGACTTTGGCCAAACCTCATACCTTTATTCTTCATTACAAATTGGACTTGGCCTCTAGAGGCAGAGCTTCCTTTGGCTCCATGGTGCTCAGGAATGTCCTTCCATGAGGGCCACCCAGGAATACAGGTAGCTGGGGACTCTGTCCCATCAGTAAGGAATGAATGAAGATTAACAACATCAGCTAAAGAATGTATATCTTACCATAACGTTCCATCTGTGTTGTTGATCTTCGTTCATTCATTACTTCCCACCCTCTGTCCCCCTTCCAGAGGTTCTTGATTGATCTCATGTACTCCTTTCTTGTAGGTCTGTTATGACCAGAGGTGTAACCTCTGCTTTTATCTATCAACTTGCAAACTCGATCTGAGGTAACAGGGAGCAGAGCATTCTGGGTATGACCTTGGCTCAAGAGTTTTTGTCTGACTTGAGCTTGATATTGGCCGGCTCGATAACCCATCAGTAATGAATGAACGAAGATCAACAACACAGATGGAACGTTATAGTAAGACATAACTTCTTTTTCTGGTCATGTAACATGCTGTTTGCTATGCATGGCTTTATATACAGGAGCATTGATTGGAAAGCTGCGTTGTTTAGGAGGACAGGGCAGTTTAGAGATGGGAGGAAATGGGGTTCTCAGCTTTAGATTTGGATGTTACTTCAACGCACTTCTGTCTACTTCCCTGTCTAATGTGACGGGTATTACAAATGTCTTGGCAAATGTTTACTCACAGATTTAAATTTCGAGCTTCTTGTATCGGCATCATTAGAACTACACTGTCTCAGCAGCTTCCCTTGAGTTCTGTCCCACCTATTGTATGGTTGAGTGCTTGTTTAATGTGGACATTCCTGTCATTCTGCGTTTTTGTGACAAGAGCTGCCTAGCATTTATTTCAGTGTGAGTTTTCCAGCAGAAGGTTCTAAATACAAATGTGAGTTTCAGATTCTTACATCCACAGTTTGTCAGCTCTGCTTTGGGATGTAATCTGATACCATACGGTGACTGGTAGACATTCAGTGACACATCATACTAATGCTGTAGGAAGAGATAATAGTTCACTGATAGCAGTTTAATTAATTATAATTTTATAGGACCAGGTACAGTCCAATGATTTTTCTATAGGAATGTCAGTGGATATGCTGTTTACTGGTTTTTGCTCTTGCAGTTCAGTGTCAGTGCTGTGATTGAGACAGTTAGTCATTGTCCAAACTGCAAATATATATGTGTGTGTGTGTGTGTGTGTGTGTGTGTGTGTGTGTGTGTGTGTGTGTGTGTGTGGATTCACTTTATAATTTCGAAATACAGAATTTCAGTATTTTGAAATCATAAAGTCGAACATCCATAATCCCGACAGCACACATCATGAACACATACAAACCATACACCACACAACACATACATCGTCCAACCCACACTACAACAAACAAAACACACACACACACACACACAAACACAAACAAGCCTACACTACATGAAAATTTTCAGTATTTCAGTATTTCAAAATTATAACGTGAACCCATATAGATATATGTATATAGACACATATATATATATATATATATATATATATATATATATATATATATATATATATAATGTATATATATATATATATATATATATATATATATATATATATATATATATTTCCTCTAGGCAAAAAGGGATGCTAATATTGAACCAAAACTAGCCAGAGTATCTGATTTTTGGTGAGGCTTTCTGTATCTTTTAAAAGAAGCATGATCATAATTTTAAGGAAAAAAAAAAACATTGTCAGCTGTACCTTTGTCGGGTAGAAAGGACTAGGTTGGAATCCACAGCTCCTGAACTGTGTTAGAATCAAAACTCCACCAATAGCATTGTCAGTAGCCATTACTTTTTCTGGCATCTGATAACAGGTACAGCCTGAATCTTCTGATGCTAGGAGTTCTTTGCTATAATGTTTTGATGCTAAGAGTTCTTTGCTGTAGTGTTTTGATGAAAGAGTTCTTTGCTATAGTGTTCTGATGCTTGGAGTTCTTGCTATAATACTCTGATGCTAGGAATTCTTTGCTGTTTCAGACCTATATTACATTGCTTCTTATAATGCTGGTAGTGCTAGCTCAGTGGCAAGGCTGTCAGTCACAATGTACAATATACTGTCACCAGGCAGTTTGTTTGTCTAACTCTAGTCAGACTGTCACTGGTCTGACAGGAGTCAAACCCTGACATTGGACATTCTACCCCAGCGGGTTCTTCTTTTAACTCTGCATTACCTATCCATTAAACCTCTGGGCCAGTCTTTGCATCCATAGCATGTCCATTCCTTATGTGGCCTACAAGTGATTTTGACCTCCTAACTACAGTCTCATAACTTATGATAGCTCCATGTATCCAGTCCCCATTGCTATTACCTAGGCTGTTACCTGCTATCCCTTATCCAGTATTGGTAATCTTCCTTGGACATCAACCATATTTATGGAGGTGTACCTTCCATCAGCTTACTACCAACATCACTTCTCTTGCAGCTGTAATGTCACGCCCTTCTGTGACGGCCCCGGTATGTCTGCACCTGATACAATCCAGTTCCTGTCCATTCACGAAAGCAAGGGATTTCCTTTCCAAACTGGCATTTTGTTTTTCCAGCTCTGCTTTCCTTGAGGTTCTTACTCCTAGTTATAATGTCAGTGACCTGGGTTTAATTTAGCAATCTAAATGCTGGGGGAGCCACTGGAGAGGTGGTTTGAGCTGATCACTGACCTTTGCTGTCTTTGTGGGGATGATGGGAGTGTGCAGGCTGGTAATGCGCGTGGTCATCTTGATCTCACCATTAACCTGTATTGCATGCTTTGATAGCCTGCCATGTGACATTGCATGGGTGTTTGGCTGGCACTTGTGTAATCATATGGTAAATCCCTGGAGTTTTCAACCACTTGATGACAGCCCTGTAGCCCTTCCACAGCAGCATTATTAGGATGCTGGTACTTGGAGCAGATGGAGGATTTGGCTCATAGGAACATTGTGTAAGGATAGTGTTTAGACAGGGAAAATTCAAGTAAGTGGGTTGGTGCCTGGGTGAAAGAATAGATTGATCAAAGGATTTTCCAGCCATTTGTCATTCTCCTGTTCTGTAACTCTTCTCCCAATCCCTGTGAGCCCTCTACTTGGAAACTCTGTCTTCCGCTACTGTTTGTTAATAATCTCAGAAGTAAGTAAAATCAGACCTGAGGACATTTATAAAACTGGGACTAGATATATTACAATTTTCACTTTTGAAGTTATATACTGGTAGGGGCACCATTGCAGGCAAGTGATTACCTGTTGCTTCCTATCTTCATTCTCAGCACTGAACCCATTAGAAGGAGTTAACAGAAGGGTTTAGAATCCTTAAGCAAAGCAAGGGTGACTCCAAATATGTAAATACAAGACTGAATGGTGACAAAACCAAATTTCAAGAAGTACACATGGGCAAAGATGTGAAATGAACTGTCGTTTTCAAAGTAATACACAGCCAGGTGTGGGTAACACAGGATTTAGCATGGTTGGCATGGTTGGATCATGAGGGCAAACCTTGAGTGGTTAAACAAAGCCATCTGTGGGTAAATCCTGTGTTACCACGCACAGGAGTGGATTATTGCTATTATCCAATGACATTATTTAAAAAAACAAGTTTTACCTTTTATAACTAATGTCATTATATAAAAATATTTCAGTGCTCTTTTGCCGGCTGTATAGCTGCACATTCCTGTCTCTACCATTTTTTAACAGAAGTGTGCTGTGGTATCTTCTGTGGGTAGTTTACTTCTAACATGACATCTCTTTATAAATGACTGCTCTTCTGAGGTAGCCCTGTATTATATTTTTAATGTATTAATTAAGCTTTTCAGCTATGAATCACACCACAGGCAGTGAATATTTTAGTTGTTTAAAGTTGCTAGATGTGAAGTTGTTAAATCTCGCCATTTATTCTCACTGATGGGTTTGGAGCCGATCCTCAGCTCTGACACGGCCGATAGCAAAGCTCAAGGTTTGCCAGTAGCTGGAGACCAAGCCCCATATCCCATGATGCACTGCTGGAATTACCTCATATCTAGTTTGCCACGGCACAGATCTAGGTGTTCCAGATAGCTCGGACCAATTTTATTGGATAGATTCATCTATTTGCAAGTTTTAAAAACTTTTTTCTTGACTTTCTTGTTAGGCTAGTTTATATATATATATATATATATATATATATATATATATATATATATATATAAATTTAGACTTCCATTTAGATAAGTGCCCTGTGTTGGCTTGGTTTTTTCTGTAGAGTTGGCCTAGTAGTTGGCCTTGTATTGAACCAAATTCTTAGCAGTAGTATTTTTAGATAGTTTCTTGAGTGTGTTTTTTCCATTGTTTAAATTTGTCTAATTTAAAAAAAGAGAGATGTCTATTGCGAAAGAGAAGCCACATCCTAAATCTGGCTTAAAAAATGCCCGGATTGTGGACAAAAAATGTCAGTCACTGACGGGCATGTTCACTGTGTTTATTGTCTGGGGGCATTACACCTCCAAGACTCTTGTAGCATATGTCACTCCTTCTCTTCCAGGATACTTTTAGAGAGGAGGAGGAAATTGGTGGATAGGGGTTTACACCCCTTCTCGGAAGCACTAGGTGACCAGGATGGTGCTAGTAAATTTTCAAAGTCATCCAAGTCTTCAGGTGACTCCAAAGTATCGAAAAAGGCTAAAAAAATGGAGGGTGTAGGTTCATCGGTTCCACTGCCCTCGGACCCAAGTGTCCCTTCTGTTCGGAGCCAGCTCACAGCTTTGGAGCCGGTTTCTAAGATTCCCTCATCTCCTCTGCTCCAATCAGCACCCTCGATGCACTCCTCGAAGTCTTCTGTCAGCCTCTCAGATCTGGATATGGACCGGTTGGTGCAGAAGCTTTTACAGGCACCAGGCCTTGCCAAATTGTTGTCGGCTCCGATTCCTTCATCGGAACCGAAGACTGCTTCTCCTCTGAGCTCTACTGGACTTTCAGAGCCGGAGGAGCCCGACCTGATGGTTGTTGAGCCTGTGGAGCCGAGACCTGCTCCGGTGTTATCGGTTCCATCTACTCGGACGTCCTCTGCACCGACCGGAGACTCTAGGAGCCGACACTCTCCCGTCGGGTCCAGAGAGGATAGTCGTACCGATTTGTCAGTGCCAGCTCTTCCTTTTGGGGCTTTGGCTCAGATGAGCTCGGCTCCTACCTTGGGCTCGGAGCCCATGGCCTTGGTGCAAGAGGATCGGATGGTCCCTTCATATCCATCTACCCCTTCTCGTCGGAGCCATGGTGCGTTCGATGCCATGAGGAGAGTCCTGTCTCTAAAGACATCATCAGCATCAGGTCTGGCTTCCCTCTCTCTTCAAGCACCTGTGTCCGCTCCTGCTTCTTCTGGTCAACCCAAGCGTAGAGACCCTGAGCTTCAAATAGCCCCACAGGGCACCCATACTCTTCTGAGACCTCCCCAGATGCCCCCACTGGGGAGGTACCCAGGAAGAGACTATGCAAGAGGAGGCACTTGGACTCCCCACAGGAGTCTTTGACATCTGACACCGACTTGGATGAGTCAGAAGGGTCCCCTTGATCCCCCTCTGAGGATATCTCCTTTGCAGAGATATTAGAGATCCTTAATCAGAGGAGTGGTTGGCAGTCCAAAAGCCATACTGAAAACGAGTCCGTGCTCTTGAAGGCTGTCGGGTCTCAACCTTCCACCTCTTGCGTGTCTCCGCCTTATGATGAGCTCATGGAGCTGATCTCTCGTAAGGCGTGGGTGTCTCCTGAGGCCATGGAACCTGTCCCTCGGAAGCCAAATAAGTTCATCTCTGCCCCAGTGGACAAAGCTTTTTTGACTAAGGGAGTGCCTGTTGATACCATGGTGGTGGCGGCAGCCACCAAAAAGAAAACATCTGAGATGTTCTCATCTATCCATCCTCCTAACAGATTCCAGGATCATGGATAGATATGGGAAGTGCATGTTTAGTTCAGCGACTTTTTCCCTTCGATCACTGAACTATTTAACCCATTTTACAAGACTACAAGAGATCTGAAAGAGCTAGGAGATACTCTCCAGGGTACGGTAGTTGCAGGGGTTGCTGACAAAGTTTAACACCCAGCTCTCTACCCTAAACTCGATTGTGAACTCGTCCATGCGTCTCATATCTTACGCAGCCGATGGTTCAAGTAGAGCCGCTAGTTCAGGCATTGCCCTGCTTAGACAAGCCTGGATGTGTCTCTGTTCCTTTGCGGAGCCTTTCAATTCTTCCTTTATCAACACCCCATTTGACGACTCGTCCCTGTTTGGGCCCAAGGTAAAGGAAACTCGAACCAGGTGTGAGTAGGAAGGCAAGACTCTGTCTGCCGTTGAGTCCATTTTTCTACCCCTACTCGGCCCTATCCCAATGGGCCTCAAGGGCGGAAATATGTGGTTCCGAAAAGCACAGAGAGCCTTTCAGGACACACGTGGAGAAACTCCCCCTCTAGAGGCAGAGGAGGGGGTTATAATGGAAGACGCTGCCCGCGCAACAGGGGGGGTCCACAAAAGCAGGATGACAGAGGCCACTTCTCTGGTCACCCCTACCAGCGCTCCTGAAAGGAGACCCGTCTGTCCGGCTCTGGAGGCAGTCAGGGGTCGCTTATCTTTGTACCCAGAAGCCTGGCTAAGCATAACATCCAATACCTGGGTACAAAGCATAATTTCCAGAGGGTATTTCATACCGTTCTCTTCCCCTCCCACTCCTGTCAACAGAATCCCGGATGTTCCACTCAGTGTCAGGGAACAAGCAACTATAGAGGTCCACAAGTTGCTAGAAAAAAGTCATCCAGCCAGTCCCAGCAGACCAAATAGGATTCGGAACTTACTCAAGATTCTTTAGGGTTCCAAAGGAAACAGGGGACTGGAGACCTGTCTTGGACCTCAGCAGACTCAACCAATTTGTAAAAAAAGAGAAGTTCTGAATGATCACGCTTCAGGCCATTCTTCCCTTTCTAGAGAAAGATGATTGGATGTGCTCCATTGATCTCAAAGATGCATATTACCACATAAAATGGACAGACACTTCAGAGATCACCTCCGTTTCCGACTGAGAGGCAATCACTACCAGTTTCGAGCCCTGCCCTTTGGTCTCACTACAGCCCCCTGAGTGTTCATCAAATGCATGGCAGTGGTCACGGCTCACCTGAGGCATCTAGGATTCCAGTTGTTTCCATATCTAGACAATTGGCTCCTTACCGCCACCACCAGGTATCAATTTATTCAGGCAACACAATCTACTCTGACACTCTGCCACCACTTAGGCATTACAGTCAACTTCGAAAAGTCTGCCTTGTCGCCATCGCAGCATACCTTCTTTATAGGAGCAGAGTTAGATACCTCAATCACAACTCTACGTCTTCCAGTCGAAAGGGTCTCACTTCTTCGCCAACACATCAACTCATTGGTGTCGAAGAACAGAGCTACAGCCGCAGAGGTCTTGAAGGTGCTAGGTTTGATGGCTGCAGCAATTCTAGCCATTCCACTCGCAAGGATGCATATGTGAATTCTTCAATGGCTCCTGTTCGCTCAATGGTCTTACCAGAAATTGCCAATGAACCATATGATTCTCATCACAAACTCTTGCAAGAGGGACCTTCTGTGGTGGTTGACGTCTCTTCATGTCAGAATAGAAAGACCCTTTGTGCCCCCCCCCCCCAGTAGCCACTGTGACCACAGAGGCTTCCCTGATAGGGTGGGGGGGGACATTTTCAGGGAAAGACTGCACAAGACACATGGACGGATCAAGAGTCACATCTGCATATCAATGTTCTAGAGTTGAGAGCAGTACTTCTGGTGTTGCAGTACTTTCAGGACTCTCTTCCTCTAGGGACAATTGCAATTCAGACAGACATGTCAGTGGTCTGGTACTTGAACAAACAGGGCGGAACCAAGTCTTATCCCCTTGGTCTAGAAGCCCTCAGGGTATGGCAATGGGCTGTGTCATCACAGCATTTTCTGTTAGCAACACACTTCCCGGGAAAATCCAGCGTGATAGCAAACAAGCTGAACAGGGCATTCCTGTTGCCTCATGAGTGGTCTCTCAACCAACATGTTGCGGACATGATTTTCCACAAATGGGGCCAGCCTTGCTACGACCTCTTTGCCAATCACATCAATACCAAATGCAGAAGCTACTTTGTCCTAATACCACCTCCGGGACATCCCCCCAAGAGACGCACTCGTACACGATTGGCCTCCGGGTCTCCTAAATGCATTCCCTCCAATTCCACTGATACTCAGGTTTTTACAGAAAGCAAAGTTGCTGGGAAGGACTGTTATCCTTATAGCCCCCCATTGGCCTCGACAGATTTGGTTCCCTTTTCATCACCATCATCTGCTGGAGGATCCATGGATCCTGGACCCAGTTCCAGAACTCCTGACACACCCGTCAGGGGACCTCCATCCTTCATTGCAGTCTCTAAAGCTGACTGCTTGGCTGATCCACTTCCCCAAATAGCCAGGCTTCATTCACTCTCAGAAATTCTATTGTCTTCTCATAAGCCATCCACCAGAAAACTATATTGCAGTAAGTGGAAAGGGTTCTCCATTTGGGCCAGTATAAAAAAAAAATTGACCCTTTCCGAGCTCCTTTGTCGTCCATTTTAGAGTTTTTGACAATGATTTTTAAGGCAGGATCAGCAGCTGCCACAGTTCGGGTTCAGTTAGCCGCTATATCTAATTTCCACCTTGGATTGGATGGGTTAAATATTATGGCCCATAAGTTATCTAAGGTTTTTCTCAAAGGTGTTTTTCATATGAGGCCTCCTGTCAAAACCCCTTATTCTCCCTGGAATTTGAATTTTATGCTATCTCAAATAATTCTTCCCTCTTCGAACCAGCATCATTTTGTAATCTTAAATTTTTGTCCTGGAAAACTATTTTTCTAGGGGCCATTACTTCTGCCCACAGAGTGTCAGAACTTCAAGCATTATCTATCAGACCTCCTTATATGATTTTCCATGCTGATAGAGTATCTCTCAGAACAAACCCCTCCTTTTTGCCTAAAGTCTGTTCTGAGTCTAATATCAATCAGGTCATTGAGTTGCCAGTCTTTTTTCCCCATTCCAACAAATTAGAATACATGCTGCACAAACTTGACGTGCACAGACAGCTCAGATTTTATCTTGATAGAACTAAGGATATTAGAAAATCAGATCAACTTTTTGTATCCTTTTCGGAGGCCAGAAATGGTAGACCAGTGGCTAAAACAACGCTTTCAAAATGGTTATCGGATTGTGTCTCATTTGTTCATGCAACTGCTAACATACATTTGCCACACAAAATAATGGCTCATTCAACCAGAGCCGGTTCTACGTCTTCTGCTTTTCAAGCTAAATTGCCCCTTGATAACATTTGTGCTGCAGCCACTTGGTCTAAGCCTCATACTTTTATCAGTCATTACAAAGTGGATAAGGCCTCCAGGGACAGGTCTTCTTTTGGTTCTACGGTCCTGAAAAATGCACTCCCATGAGCCACCCAGGATTGCAGGTGCTAGGGACACTACCCATCAGTGAGAATAAACAACGAGATTTAACAACTTCACATAAAGAAGTTATGTACTCAGCATAACGTTCCATGTGAGTTGTTTATCTCGCCTTTATTCTCGCGTCCCTCCCTCCATCACCCTCCTGGCTGACAGTTGACCTAGAGGCTAGTATCATCCTGATTGTTCAATACTTCTTCTTCCTTCTTCCTTCTTGGGGAGTGCACCCCTTACAGGGGTATATATACACGCAGCAAACAAGATGTGAGGTAATTCCAGCAGTGCATCATGGGATAAGGGGCTTGGTCTCGAGCTACTGGCAAACCTTGAGCTTTGCTGTCGGCCATGTCGGCGCTGAGGATCAGCTCTGAACCCATCAGTGAGAATAAAGGTGAGATAAACAACTCGCATGGAATGTTATGGTGAGTACATAACTTCTTTTTCTCTGTGATTTGGATTAAGGAGGAAAATGGAGCACCGTAAAAATAACTAACTAACTAAATTGGTAAATAAGCTCAGAAACATGGAACCGGTACAGTTGGCCAAATTTAGAATTTATGTAAACAGATTCACCACAGTGAGATCTTTCCGGTCAACAAAAGTTATCTAACAGGGAAGCCCCCATATTGGAAAAGACTCGTGCGCTCCCCACCTAATATGACCATTGCCAAAGTTGCGACATCTTGGAATAGGCTATATTTTGTTCAGGGGATGTATGTACATGACCAGTGTCTCCTGCATAATCTTACTGCAGACGTGTTGTGCTATTCAAAGAGAGAACTTGCTAACCTCATGTAGACTGTCAGGATTCAACCACAGACCCTGATGCTATGAGTAAGAAACTTTAAAGCCTTCCACATCCTGTTCGTAAGATTGCCGTGGACCAACCACTAGACATTGAATGTGGGGGTTCGGATGACTTTTGGAAGTGAATATTCAAACCCTTCATATTAGTTTTGAGACGACCAAATTACGTTGCACATTTACTTTAATACTAGTGTGGTCAGCTTTGCTGTTGAGCAGTTTTTGAGATAAGTGCTTTTCTATAATTGTTTTCTCTCCTCCTTTCATGTTTTACATTTAGTGTACTTCGGGTCTATATCACATAGTCAATGTTTAATAACTTCGAACACGGAATGTTTGAACCATCCTGTTCGAAGTTAAAAAACTTCAACTATGGATAAAAAAAAAGAAAAAAGAAAACAAAATAAACTGTTGTAAGCAGGGGGGCAAGCCCCTGTGCACCCCCCCCCCCGCTACTAATATACCAACTCCAAGATCGCACCACATTGAACAAAACGGAACCCTCCCATTAAGGAGATTTCTGTTGAAATGCTCGAAATTCTGCAAATTTGAACTTATGGTCTCAACCATATGAGGTTCGAACTTGCAGACGTTCGACTATCTGATAGGAACCCGTGTACTTCTTACATGCCATTGTTGGTATTTTTCTTATGAATTTAAACTTTTACTGCTTATATATACATTTAACTTCCGTCTTTTCTGACCTTCCTCTTACACCGTTTGTGTATTACCTTTTTGTACCATAGTTGGTACCTTCTCCCTTTTTCATTCCTCCTTACCCTAAAAAAGAAAAAAAAAACTTTATATCATTTCTTTTATTTCTCTAACCATTTTCATCATGTTTGAGAAAGTCTTTAAGAAATGCAGAAAATGTGGCCATAAATTACCTTGTTCAGACTTGCATGATCTATGCATCTGTTGTTTAAGCCCAGAACATAGTAATGTGGAGTGCAGTATTTGTCACAGTTTGAATCTGTGAACTATAGCAGACCGTAAAAGCAAATTGATTTTAAAAGGTTTACTGCCACTACTTTTTCCAGTGCTATATCTGGGGCCCTTTCCCAAGGCGGCTTCTAAGGATGCTCCAAAGAAGTCCCTAAAAAAAATTGGGTTCTTCAACTCCATCTTCAATGGAGTCTTTGCACAAAAAGTCCAGATTAGATCCAAAGCTGTCCGGCTCCAAGACTGCTACAGCATCTCCTAAGAAGTCTTCAGATCCTACTACTTCAGATCCTAAAATACTTCCACTGATGCAATTCTCAGTATCTATAGACCCAGTGCCTTTCAGGGTCCCATCTCCCTTCCTTGAGAGACGGCGATCCAAGTCACCATGTATTGCTTCATCTCGTTCTTCCAGGAGTGTCACTGAAGCTGATGTGGATAGAATAATGAGGAAGTTTCTCTTGGCACAGATACAGATTGGGGTTCTCTGAGCTGTTAGGTCAGGAAGCCTTAGCCAGCTCTACCCCTCCAATACCAGTTCCATCTATGATCTGACACTTCGTTTCAGAGTCCTTAGATCCGAGTTTGCCATGACAATCTGGATCGGATCCGAAGACATGAATGTCTTCGAATGTAAGGATTTCTCAGAGCGCACTGGCTCTGGTGAGTTTGGAGCCAATTGCTTCTCAGACCTGAAACATCCCAATTGGATCTGAGAGGATGGAGTTGAATCTAAAGTTTTCGGAGCTGTGTCTGCCCCACAGAACCTTGGCCTCGGACAGTTCAGCTCCAACCCCTGCTTTGGGGAGATTGCCTTCAGGGCAGACGAGCCAATGGGGCAGAAGCAAGTCTTCTCGGCTCCATCAGCTTTCTTCTCCCCAGGATGACCTGCTTTTGAGGTAGTGGAGAGAGTTTACTCTGCTTCGGCAGGACAGATGATCTCTCCCCCTTGACTCTTCCTTTTGACATCTTGTGTCTGTGTTCATGAGTCTTGACATTCGACTCCACAGGGACAGCCAGTCCATACCATCCAGACTACCCAGCAAGGTATTCCCACCTCTTCCGACACTTCCCAGGAACATCCCACCAAGGTAAGTTCCATGGAAGAGAAAGTGCAAAAGGAGTCACTTAGATTCCCCACAGGAATCTATCACAAAAGACACGGATTTCGATGAAGTGGGAATGATTCCCCCAGATCACCACCTGAAGTCTCATTTGGAGACAGTCTGGAGATCCTTAAGCAATGGGGTGGTTGGTCCTCCCAAAAATTATTCTCCAGAGGAAACAGTGCTCTGTTTGAATCTGGCCCATCTACCTCCTGGGAGGTCACTGATTTGATCTCTCAGCAGCATGGAAAAAAACCTGATATGGCTGAACCTATCCTCAAGAGACCAGACCAAATTCTGGCACTTCCAACAGCAAGGAAATACTGGAGCAAGGGCTCAGCAATTTGAACAAGTCAGTTCAGCACTCAGTGTTTCGGATGGTCATGAATCAGATTCAGGGCAGTGGATGCCAGAATCGTCGAGGTGGCCACTAAGAAGGAACTTGAGGAACAAAGTTCCACTGTCCATGCCCCAATAGATAGTCCAGGGCTTTGAATAGATTTTGGAAGCGTCTCTGTGCTTTAAGATTTTGGAAGCGTCTCTGTTCTTTAGCAACCTTTACTGTTAGGTTGCTGAATTATTTGTTACATTTCTTTAGGTTGAAAGCAAAGAGATTTGATAAAGGAATTATCAAATTCTCTTTCAGGGACCACTACTGCAGAGACTGAAGTTTCATTTGCCTCACAGTTGACAACCCTTCAGTCCATCTCAAATTTGTTCATGAGACTTGTCCCTTATGCAGCTGAGGGGACCTAAAGGTGGTGGGTTCAGGCATCTCAGTAAGGAAACGCCCCTGGATGCACTTGTGTAACTTTGCGGAGCCTTTCAAGTCTTCTTTTGTCAATGCTTCCTTTGATGGATCTTCTTATTTGGTCCCAAGGTGAAGAACACATTCTCCAAGTGTGAAAAAGATGGAAAGACTGCTGTAGGAGTACATTTTTGGACCCTTCAAAGAACCTTCTCTAGGAATCAACGAGGGGGATGAAAAATGTGGTTTAAAAAAATCTCAGGGTCCTTTCCAGGATCTACGCGAAGAAAGTTCCTCCAGAGGCGGGGGGGACGCTAATGGAAGACACCACTCAAGTGGCAGAGGTGGCCTGCAAAACCAAGGGTCTAGAGGTACTTTCACTGATAGACCCTATCAACACACCTAAATAGAGGCCCAATTGTCCCTCTCTGGAGACAGAGACACAGACAGAGGTCATTTATCCCTGTACCAGAGAGCCTGGCTAGATTTCTCACAAGAAACTTGGGTGCAGAGGATTATTTCCAGAGGTTATATCATTCCCTTTTCCCTTCCACTTCCAACATCACAAACGTTTCCCATTGTTCCACCCAGTTAGAGGAAAGTAGCAGCACTAGAAATACAAAAGCTGTTAGAAAAAAAAGAGTCATCCAAGAGGTCACACCAGGCCAGATAGAATCCGGAACTTATTCACGTTTATTTTTAGTGCCAAAGAAAGCAGGGAACTGGAGACCAATTCCAGATCTCTGCAATTTGAACAAGTCAGTTCAGCACTCAGTGTTTCGGATAGTCATGGTACAGGTTCAGTCCATCCTGCCATTTCTAGGCAAGGACAATTGAATGTGTTTGATAGACCTTCAAGATGCATACTATCATATAAAAATGAACAGGCAGTCCAGAAGGTTTTTGCGCTTCTGGCTGAGAGCCATTCATTACCAGTTCCGAGACCTTCCCTTTGGTCTCACCACAGCCCCTGGGGATTCAGCAAATGCACGGCAGTGTTGGAAGCTCACTTGAGACTGCAGGGATTCCAGATGTTTCCGTATTTAGACGACTGGCTCATTACCGCTCCAACCAGGCATCTACTCATAGTGAGAGACCAGGTACTCCAAATTTGCTCCCTTCTGGGAATTACAGTAAATTACAGCAAATCTCAGTAGTAACCATCTCAACCACTGCAATTCATAGGAGCAAATTTCAATACAGTATCTGTGACAGCCACATTTCCTCCAAACAGAGTACAAATTTTAAGCTTTCAGGTCACAAAAATTATTCACAACAGCAAAATTTCACCCCAATTGATTCTTCAAGCTTTAGGGTTAGTGCCAACAGCCATAATTATTGTTCCCTTGGCAAGATATTGTATGATATTCTTCAGTGGATGGTAGCATCCCAGTGGTCAAGTCTTTATCAATGGATGTTCAGTTCAAATAATGATTACACAGACATGCAAGAAATACTTTTGGTGGTGGATAAAGTCTGATCAGCTTTTACAAGGCTATCCATTTATTTTCCCTCAACTCAAGGTCATAGTGACCATGGACACATCCCAAATTGAGAGGGGGGCATTTCCTGGAGAAAACAGTCTAAGGCACTTGCTCCCCCAAAGAGGCTAATTTGCATATAAATGTTCTGGACATGAGAGCACTGCTTTTAGCATTGCAAGCTTTTCAGGATGCTCTACCTCTGGGGACAATTGCAATCCAGTCAAACAGTATGTCAGTAGTTTGGTACATCAGTAAACAAGGAGGAACCAGGTCTTATCCCTTGTGTCAAGAAGCCATCAGGGTGTGGCAATGGGTGATCACATCCAACCACTTTTTGATAGTAATGTACATTCCGGGGAAGTCCAATGTGATAGCAGACAAATTGAGCAAGTCCATTCTACTACCTCACAAGTGGTCTCTCAACAAAAAAGTGACTGAAGTGATTTTCCATCAATGGGGCCAGCCTTGCTGTGATCTATTTGCGTCTCTCCTAAGCAACATGTGCAGCACCTTTTTTGCCCCAATTCTCCCACTGAGGAATTGCTGAGAGATGCTCTACTACACAGTTGGCTCCCTGGTCTCCTCTATGTGTATCCTGTAATCCCTTTGATCCCCAAATTTCTGCAGAAAGCTTTCTAGTTGAATAGCAAAGCATTTCTCATTGCACCTTACTGGCCTTGACAGATTTGGTTCCCCTTCTTTTGGCCCTATCTCCTTTACCCACTTCGGATTCTGGATCCGATTCCAGACATACTGTTTTACCCAATAGGCATGAGTCATCTGGATATCTCAAACGTCAAGCTAACAACATGGTTTCTCCACTTCCATTAACAGCCAGACAACCTATGCTCTTGTCCCCTGTCCATCATATACTTTTGTCTTCCCATAAAGCTTCCACTTAGAAAATCTACAAGAATAAGTGGAAGAGGTTTGTTTGTTGAGCGCATCAAAACATATTGATCCTTTTCAGCCCCTACACAAAATGTATTACAGTTTTTGGCAGAAATTTTTAATGTAGGAGCTACCTCTACTGTTAAAGTTCAGTTGGCAGCAATCTCTAACTTTCATGTAGGAGCTGACAATTCTTTCGTAGCCTCTGCTAAGATATATTTATGCCTTAATCCATTTCCCCTTCAAACCAGCAGGAAAATGTGATCTTAAATTTCTGACTTGGAAGACGATATTTCTAGTGGCTATCACCTTTGCTAGGAGAATTTCTGAACTCCAAGCAGTATCCTCTAAACTGGTTTCCCATAAAGGTAGAGTGTCGTTAAGAACCAACCCTTCCTTCCTTCCTTCCTACCTACCTAAGGTGGTGTTAAAATTCAGTACAAGTTAGTCTACTAACATGGCCATTTTCTTTCCAAAATTTGAAAACAAAGGTGAATATATACGACATTTGATGGATGCTCATAGACAGTTGTGTTTCTGCTTACACATAACAAAAGACATTAGAAAATCTGATCAGTTATTTATGTCCTTTGCAGATAACAAATTGGGGAAATCTGCTACAAAGGTAACATTGGCAAAGTGGATTATGTACTGCTTAGCCTTTGTCTATAATAAATCAAACATTTCACCATCAAAACCTTTAAAAGCTCACTCTACTAGATCTATAGAAACCTCTTCAGTATTTTTATCCAACTGTTCCATGGATGACATATGTGCAGCTGCTACTTGGGCTAACCTCATACTTTTATTACTCATTACAGATTGGATCTGGTCTTGAGGGGAAGAGCAACTTTTGGTTCAACCATGTTCAGGAACATCCTCCCTTAGAGTCCAACTGGCATATTAGGTGGCTGGGGACTCTGTCCCAATGGTTGAGGAGTGAATGAAACTTGACAGCATCAGATAAAGAAGATATGTACTTATCATAACGTTCCATATGTGTTTTCCATTTTCATTCTTCCTCAACTTCCAACCTACTGACCCCCAACTGTTGTCATCATGGACTTCTAGAAGAATGAGATGCTATTAAGACATCGCAGTGTCTTGTATAGAGCTCCAGATATTAGTGTCCTTTGTTAGGACATTTTTCTAATATCTAATATTTGTGTCATCTAGCAAACAAGACCTGAAGTATGCTGGGAGTTGGAGGAGCTCGAGAGTTTTAGTTGGCCGTGAGCTGTAGTACCATCCAAGTCAGATGATGTTTGGATCCAAATCCAATGGTTGAAGAAGAATGAAAATGGACAACACAGATGGAACATTATGGTAAGTACATAACTTCTTTTTTCTTAATTTCATATTTGAGAATCTTACTGTTCCTCCTCTTTGAAGTAGCATCCACCAATGAGCTAAAAATCTGTCTTTTGGAAGTTTTATAGTGGCAGTTACTTATGCCTAAACAATTTCTCAGCTTTAGGCTGTTCTTGTATCAGAACTTTGTTTGACCTTTCATGGAGAGAGGCCTAAGTTTAAAAACAAAATTAAGTACCTTTTATTTAAGATTTTTACAGGTGAGCAGACAGTTGCCAGTATTCTGTGTAGTAAGATCTAGCAAAGAAGAGGGGTTTATTCACACACTGGATATGTCTAGAACATGCTGCTACTGTCTTAACTGAACAAAACCTTTAAACAAAGAATAAGGCTAGAGATGGTAAGAATGTAAGTGTTGTTTTACTTTGGATTTGTGCATCTGAAAGTGGTCCACATTTTAATAAACATTTTAAAGGGGACAGTGTTTTAGGGATGCAAGCTTGCCTTGGTAAATGGGTGCAGCAAAGCATCATTTATCCCATGGACCCAGTGTTCTTTATGTTAAAGGATCTGTCTTGCTTCTCCTCCAAGAAGTTAAGAGCCTGTTGCAAGGATTGCAATATGTCCTGCCAAAATCTCCAACAAATGGCACCTGTTAAAGAACATTGCTTCAGAATCTGGCATGATGAACGTACTGTGTTCCTTCATGTCCCGTTTCTGGGCAGGTGAGCCAAGATGATTATTGCAAAGAATGTTTCTGAGATTTAGCTAGTTTAGAAAAACATTGGTATTGTCACTTCTGGACTTCTCTAAGAGCTGTTTTGCACTTTGAACTCCACGTTCAGCCAAGCCATTTGACTGCGGGTATTCAGGACTACTCGTAACATGAAGTCCCACTCTTCTGCAAATTGTCTGAACTGCTGACTTGTAAACTGTGCACCATTGTCAGAAATAACTCTGTGCGGACTACCATGGACAGAAAAATGTCTGTCTACTTAGTGATGACCGTATTGGATGTTAGGTTAGAAAGTAGGTCAATTTCTAACTAATTTGAATAAGAGTCTACTAACACCAAGTAATATTGACCATTCCACTCGAAGGTATCTGTGGCTACTGTCGTCCAAGATAACTCAGGAATCTGGCTTAACTGAAGTGTTTTTTTTTTTTTTTGTTAATATGATTTTGCACTATTACGTAATGTACAAGATGTACTTTCTCAATATCTCTTGACATAGAAGGCCAAAATACTAGTCCTCTCACCCTTCTTTTGGTAGAGTCAATTCCTGGGTGACCACGATGCAAGATCTTAATGTACTGTTGTTGCAAGGATTTTTGAACAATAACTTTAGGACCTTTCATGATACTATTGTCTGACAAAATCTGTATGGAAAATACTGCTGCACTTCCACTGGTAAACATGATTGTTTTGAAGGCCATCTTGGACTTATAACGAGGTTTAGCTTCTGGAGAACTGGCTCTGAAGCTGTATTAGTTCTGAGCTCATTAATACATCTGGAAGAAAAATGTCTCACTTCCATTACTTCAAAATCAAGTTGCTCATTATTATACTGTTCTGTAATGTTTCAGGGTGATCCGGATAAACTATCAGCAAAATAAAGAAGTTTGCCTTTTGTGTAAACAAGATTGAAATTGTACTTTTGCAATTTGAGCATCATATGTTGCAATCTGGCAGGAGCTGTGTGCATAGGCTTTCTCAAAATAGTAACTAGAGGTTGGTGGTCAGTTTCAATCTGGATAGGTCGACCATAAATACAATCATGAAACTTCGAACATGCAAACACAATTGCCAAAAGCTTTCTTAATCTGGGCATATTGCATCTCGGTTTGGGTAAGAGTTCTCAATGCATAGGTTACTGGTCTACCCTCTTGGAAGAATGACTGCACCTAGACTAAACTTAGAAGCATCACATGAAAGATTAAATGGTTTGTGCACATCACAGTAGCTTAGAGTTGGTGGACTAGCAATTTTCTGTTTCAGGACATCAAATGCTCTTTGTTGTTGCTCTGTCCATGACCGGGTAACATCTTTGCATGTCAGCTGTCTTACCTGTGCTGAAGGTTGGCTTAAATCTGGAATTAACTTTCCTAGATAGTTGACAATGCCAAGAAAATGTAGTAAGGCTTGAACATTGTCTGGAGTTGGCATCTCGAGAATTGCTGTTTACTTGGAAAGATCTGGTCGTAAGACGGAACTGGTAAACAAATGACCAACATAAGTACCTTCTCTTAGCCTGAATTTGCACTTCTGAGGATTCAGCTTAAGATTCAGTTCATGTGCTCTTCCTAGAAATTTCTTGAAGTTTCTATAATTTTCGACTTCCATTGTCTCCTACTAGAACTGCGGTGGTGCAGCGGTTAGCGTTGTTGCCTCACAACAGGAGGATCTCTGGTTTGATTCTCGGCTGGAGCACCTTCTGTGTGGAGTCTGCTTGTCCTCCCCACGGTCAGGTGACATTTAAAGACATGCAGGTAGGTATGTGCGTGAATGGGTGTGCCTTCTTTGAAGGTTGGGCGTTGGGCTGAGAACTCGGCACCATAAAAATCCACTGCCAGTCATTAGCTTACCGGAGTTTCGCTGTGGCGATCACTAACCAGGAAAAGCCGAAAGACATTAGTATAATAGCATGTGGATAGCCAGAAAAAAAATTTTGCTCCATCGCACGCTGAAAGACTTCACTGACATAATTTATTCCAAATGGCATTGTCAGAAATCTGTATCTCCCAAATGGCATAGTGAATGTGGTTAACAATGAAGATTTTCGATCAAGTGAAATTTGCCAAAATGAACTTTTTCCATCTAAGACAGAAGAAACAGTGGCATTTGGCATGAGGGCAGCATCCCCCTCGACTGTGCACATAGGATGATGAGGCCTTTTTAATGCTTTGTTCAAATCTCTTGGATTAATACATATTCTGATATCATCTGAGCTTTTCTTATGAGCTACTACCATAGAAGATACCTTCAGTTGGTTCTTCTACTGGACAGACAAATTAGTCCTAGCTGCACCATTTTGTCTAACTCTGCTGTGACTCTGTTCTGCATATCTACTGGAACTTTCCATGCTGGTCTAATAACTGGACTGACCTCTAGGTCTAACTTCATGGAGTACACAACTGGAAGTTTGCCTAGTTTGTCTGTGAAAATATCAGCATATTCAAAAAAAATTAGTTTGGGCGAAATTAAAGCTGTTCTCATTCAAGCTTACATGGTGGACCTCTTTGTTAAATGAAAGCAATCACATTTTCAAACTGTCTCTGAGGCCTAATAATGCCTGCATGTGTAAACTGCAAGTCTTAGCTGTTCCCAGCAAAGTAACATGAAAGCACTACTGAGCCTATGGTTTGAATCTCTTCACCACCATAAGCAACAAGCTTTGCACACTTTGTCAAATCAAGTTGTTCTGCAACTCTTACTGTAGTAAACGTTGCTGCTAACATAACATTACGCTTTGAACCAGTATCTGTTTTTAGCTCTACAAGACTCCCATTAATCCGAACAGTACAAAAGATTTTATTATTTGCCCACAAATCTACTGCATTGACCATTTCACTAAGCACGGACACACCATCAGCATAAAAAGTAGGGTCACAGCTCTCTGACTGATCGACTTGCCTCTTTCTGTTTACAAAACCTTTTGAGATGATTCCATTTATTGCAAGAATGGCACTGCTGACCAAAAGCTAAGCACTTTTCTCTTTTGGGTTCATTATTTCCACTACAATTACGACAGTTGACTGTGAGGTTTGGCACTGTAGCTAGCTTCAGTGGTTTATGGTTAGTATTAGAGTTGGAAGCAACCACAATCCCTTTTTGCTTAACTGAGCATGCTCTGGGTTTTACTGGAGTTGCCACACCCTTAGGCCTGTATCTCATAACCTTGTGCTGCATACTTTCTACATTGGCTTTGGAAGGTACTTAAAAACATGCCCTCTCATTTGTTAGCATATTGGTGTGCTTTTCTGTAAGCTCATATATCTGACAAGTCTCAGTGGCCTTGTTCAACGTTAAATCACTGTCTCATTGCAAAATCTTTTTCACTGTGTCATTATTAATACCACACACAAGCCTGTCTTTTATCAGCTCATCTCTTAAATCACCAAATCTGAGCATTTTAACCTTATTTCTCAAGTCAGTTATATATGCTGCAAACATTTCACCAGTCTTTTGATCTCTTGTGTAAAATAAGTTCCTTTCCATTGTAATACTTGTTGGGATTGCACATTTCTCTAAATTTACGTTTTAAGCATTCAGGGTCTTCCCGCATTTCAGGGGGTACCATAATATAGTGGGCTTCCCCCTCCCCTGCAAACACAGCAGGTGCATACACAAATGAACACTCTTTCACTTATCTTTAAACCAGCTAAAGTACGCTGAATATATGCCTTTGTATGTATGTCTTTGTCAGAAAAGTAGCCTGTATGAAAATATCATATTTCTGCTCACTCTCCAGTTTTCTGCAATATTGTTATCAAACACAAATGGTGCAGGTCTGTAAAATCCTTCCACCATGCCCACAGATTTTCATCACAATGCGATCTTGACCCTTGTAATTATGTATAAACATGCACATACCAGGTACTTGTAATAATATTCAGATGCACAGTAAGCACTTCGAAATACTGTACTCTGTGAAATATGCTTTGAAATGACTGTACTTTGCGAAATAGCCTTTGAAATAACTGTACTTTGCAAAATATACTTTGAAATGACTACTTTGTGAAATAACTGCACTGTAATACTGCAAATACTTGCAAACACTTTGCACACCTCAGATATTTTGTATAGCTTTAGTTAATACAAAAAAGTATTCCATAACAAAAAAATACAGCTGTTTTCCCTTTTTCATACATTTTATATGCAATTCAAACAATGTTTCAAACATTTTTATAATTACTTTTAATGCTTTTATCAATATGTCGCAGTTTCAGACATTTCATTTAATAAGAAATTTGTTTTGAGCATTCTGAATAGTTTGTTTTATATTCGTAGTGAAAGAAATCATTTAAGTGACTTTTAGTACCTGGAATTAGTTTCTGACATGTTTACGAGTCATTTGAGCATTTGGGATGATCCAGTCCTGTATATTCCTCCATTTCTAACTGGTTGCCTTATGGCTGTGACTCTGGATCCCATTCTGACACTATGTCATTCGTCTTGTGTATAAGAAGAAGATGATGATGAGGCTTGGGTGTTTAAGTAGTTAATTGCATACAGACACATCAGGATGGATGGCAGGAGCATTGAACTTAAACTATCTAACTGACTTGACTGCATGTTCTCACTCTGGCTGCTCACTCAAGATGGCACTCTTGCTTGCACGTGCTCAGTACTTATATGCATGTGCCCACTGACTGGAATGCTTCTTAAAAATGTATCAAAAATGTATCACACACTCTGATCTACACATGTAGTGACCTTTCAAGCAAGTATTGCTGGGGAATGCGTATTCATTAATATTTACCATATTGGATTATACTGATAAATGCTTCAGGATCACACTGAAGTAAGATTCAAAAGTTGTGAGGTACTCTTGCACAGAATCTGAAAGAATGCCAGATCTATCTGTTTTATAATTCTGCTTCTCAGTATAAATTTTAGTTTTCTTGTTTACAAAGTCATACATGTAAAGTATATTCCGGTTTATTACTATAATATGTACTCTTTCTCAATGCATTTTATTATGACTTTTATGGTGGTCTGTCATGTTACTTTGTTACATGCAGTGTCTTTCCTCTTATGGCCCAGGTAGTTAGTGGCTGAAGAAGTCCTATGCCAGCCCCACCCACCTCGTCAACAAAGAAATAAACTTGCTTTTTTAACAGTTTGTACTCTACCATCCCACTTCAATCTGAGTAGTACTTTTTCCTATTTCATTACCCCTTATGAAGTCATTTTGCAGATACTAGTCAGATTTTGAGTCCACGTTAGCTTTCACTTACTTACTTTATGATATTACTGCTGTTTCCAGTCTGCTAAAGGGATTCCACAGGGACCATTTATTTGTACTGACACACACATGCTGATATTGGCACGAGGCAGTCCTTGGAGAATGTCATCTGTCTGGAAGGAAAAGTGTGCCAAGCTGGTCTTAGTGCCTGCCAAGTAAATCTAAGAAAACACCCTCCTGCAAGAACAAAGTTTTGAAAACCAGTTGTTGTTTTGTTATTAAGCAGCCCCTCTAACTTATTTATGCAATGATTAAAAATTCTGTCTTCTGCTAAGCAGAATGCATTCAAGAGAAAATAATTACTCCTCTATAAAAATAATAATGGTAGCAGCGTTATTCTGTTGACTCAGACATATCTCAGGCGTGTGCCATGGATTCAAGGGATGCAGAATTACACACTTATTTTGCTGTGTTTAACCATAGAAGTCAAATGCTTAGAACAGGTCATACCCAGACTCCAGGCAGAATCAGTGATACCTTTAATCAGTTATTGCCTTTAGTATTCAGTAGCAGTAGTAGATTCTTGTATAGGCTTTGTGCGTTACAAGATTGCTTTCTGTTAATTTTTTTTTATAGAGAAAGCCCTATGTTATTAAGCCAGGAATTTGTATATAACAGGGCACCCATCATTGTAGTCTAGATTTTGCCTGTTGATGTATGAGAATAGAGTATGATTGCATCATCAATACTGTTTACTTCAGGAGCAGCACATGTCAATTATAAGTGGTATAATAGTAATTATACGATGACTGGCCACTAACATTCCAAAATGAGCATGCTGATTGGTCAGCCCAACTGACGTGCTCGTTGTAAATCAAGCATGTACCAATGGAAAAAAGTCTGGTCGCCAGGACTTTCATCTATTAATGTATGCTATTAAAATTTTGCTAGTCTTTCAGTTTTTAAATAAACTTACAAAAACCAGCAACTTAAAATGAACAATAGAGATGGGACAGAGACAAATACAAGGATAATCAGGTACGTTATACAAAACTAGAAAAATGTACTGGATTATCTTTACATTTTCTCTCTCCCATTCATTTGAAATCTTCGGATATCATTGTTTTATTTAAAAATAAAACAAAAAAAGCAGTGGACGTCTTCCTTTGTCCGTTGCTGCTTTACACAGCACTGATATACTGCATAAGCGTGGGAACGTAAGTCCTATACACATGCATAATACATTAGGAAAGTACTAGGATACCGAGAAAAATGCAGAAGAGGACCGTGGCACCATTATACAAGGACATTATTTAAGAAAAGTAAGTAACGCTTTTCTTATGACATATGACAGAGGGTGCCTAGAGGAGTTGTGCTATTGTATGAGGAAGTCGGGAGTGTCAGAGAAGTATGTAAGAGTGGTACAGGATATGTACAAGGGTAGTGTGACAGCGGTGAGGTCTGCAGTGGGGAGTGATGGATGTGTTTAAGGTGAAGGTGGGATTACATCAAGGATCAGCTCTAAACCCTTTCTTATTTGCAATGGTGATGGACAGGTTGACAGACGAGATCAGACAGGAGTACCCGTGGACTATGATATTTGCAGATGACATTGTGATCTGTAGTGAGAGTAGGGAAGGGGTGGAGGAGACCCTGGAGAGGTGGAGATATGCTCTAGAGAGAAGAGGAATGAAGGTAAGCAGGACTAAGACAGAATATATGTATGTGAATGAGAGGGAGGATAGAGAAATGGTGAGGATGCAGGGAGTAGAGGTGGTGAAGATGGATGAGTTTAAATACTTGGGATCAACAGTTCAGAGTAATGGTGAGTGTAGAAGAAAGGTGAAAAAGAGAGTACAGGCAGGATGGAGTGGGTGGAGAAGACTGTCAGGAGTGATTTGTGACAGAAGAGTACCAGTAAGAGTGAAGGGGAAGGTCTACAAGAGGGTAGTGAGACCAGCTATGTTATATGGGTTGGAGACGGTGGCATTGACAAAAAGGCAGGAGTCAGAGCTGGACATGACAGAGTTAAAGATGTTAAGGTTTGCACTGGGTGTGACGAGGGTGGACAGGATTAGGAATAAGTATATTAGATGGTCAGCCCAGGTTGGAAGGTTTGGAGACAAAGCCAGAGAGGCAAGATTACGTTGGTTTGGACATGTGCTGAGGAGGGATGCTGAATATATTGGGAAAAAGATGCTAAGGCTGAAGTTGCCAGGTAACAGGAAAAGAGGAAGGCCTAAGATAAGGTTTATGGATGTGGTGAGAGACTACATGCAGGTGGTTGGTGTGACAGAGCAAGATGCAGAGAAGAGGAAGAAATGGAAACAGATGTTCTGCTGTGGCGACCCCTAACGGGAGCAGCTGAAAGAAGAAGAAAAAGACGTAAAGCTTTTCTTAAGTAATATCATTGTATAATAGCAATAACCCATGGCTGGGTGTGGGTAATGCTGGATTTAGCCACGGTTGGTGTGGTTTAGTCACTCGGGCTTTGCCGTCATGACCAAACCACACCAACTGTGGGTAAATCCAGCATTACCCACACCCAGCCATGGGTTACTGCTGTATTGACTTACTCCCTCAGAGTACACATATAGGCCTACCTCTCATATGCTTTAGTCTGAAAAAGAGCTCCCGTGCCTTTGGCTTTTCTTGTGAGCAAAGAGCCCATTTCATTACTATGAAAAATGCTTTTCCCTCTCAAAGATGATGTACAACACTATGTTGATTATCCAACACACATCTGGTTTGTGCCAGGAAAGCAACCTTTTTCATGTTCTTATTTTCTTTAGCATGGGAACTGAGTAAAATAAAAGGTGCCAGGTATCATATGCATCTTTATTTCTGCATGTGAAAAAATGTACCTGTGCTTCCTTTTACAGTTCTGGGAACATCCCCTCCATTAGGAGTTTGCTGATTGGTTGTGGAGCTGAGCTTACAGTCACTGTCATACTCATGAAACTGAATAGTAGTCCATCTGCTGACATTGCGCCATAGCTTTCACTTCACTTCAGTTCTTTTTTTTTTAATTTCCAGTATGAGCACTGTAATAAAGTGGGTAGGTGCATTTTCATGATCATTTCCTTGAAGTTTTGCAATCAGTTCTCAGGTGCCGGCATGTATTTAAATTATCAGCTGTGGTGCTGTCAGCCTGGCTGCTTGGGGCATAGGAATGAAGCCCTTATTGTAACCCAGGCAACCAGTGTTTGATTAGTAACCCTGACAGTGAAGGAGCAGGGGAGAATGGGAACTGAAAATGGAACAAAACTGGGGTATGCATTAGCCCCACATTTGTTTACCCTATGTATAGAAGCATTATTTTCATAGATGATGCAGAATAAAGACTTTTACTCAGTAAAAACTTGTGCAACATTAGTCAGAATCGCAGCTTTTTCCAGTGATGTTATGCTGTTTGTTTCCCAGTTTGTTTCCCAGTTGTACAATACATAGTTTGTTTACAATACATGTAGTTTATGATAATTCACACTGCATGTTATATCTGTTAAACTGATTTAATTGGGGCTATAAATGATGCCAAATGTGATACATAAATTATAGCTAATGTTAAGCACATAAAGCAACAGTGTAAATATGTGCTGGGGTTGTTATGGGATTAAACTAATTTGAATTGATTAATAGCCAGAAGAGGTCTGACTTGGATGATCAAAGCAGTGTACAGAGTATCTGAAAATAGTTAAAATGGAGCTGCCATTTGAGTAAAAATACTCAAAACAGTTTACCCACATCATACAGCCTTAGTTATATCTTACTCCTAAGGAATGCTTCTTCCAACATATTAATTCATAACTGCTTTTTCCAAGGTACAAACCATCTTGAAATTTGGTCCTTCTTGGAGCTGCCATACTCAAAGCTTGGACAATACACTTGTGAAGTCAGATTACGGTCCAGCATCTGTATCCCATGTAGGCCATGCTGTCCATGTAGTCTGACAGCTGCAGTGTTGCGTTTAATTTCTTGTTAAGAAAGGCAGTTATTCTTCATTGCCAGATATATACTGAAAGTTCATCCTCCAAAGTATATGGCCATGTTATCCGATTTAGAAGTGCTTGCTGCTGAAATCAGTGAGGCTTTAAGTTTGTAAACACTGTGCATGTTTTCATTAAAAAGTATGATCCCAGTACAGATGTCAAAGGAAAGTCATTTCGGAATGGCATTCCTATGAAGGTAACAGCTGTCAGCACTGTTTTGCTCCTCTTTCTGAGCATTACTGTTTGACTTTATTTTGCTTACTTAGAACTTGTACTGTAGAGAGAATTAAAAAAAAATGCAGATCTGTAGAAAACAGCTCATCTTTAGATCAAATCATATTGCAAATCATATTGCAATAGCCTTTTATAGATATCGACAGCTTTGTGGTGCAATAACCCAGTAAAGACAGCACAAAGCACCTTTCACAACAGGGCATTCAGACCCTGAAACTGGTGAAAAGTGAATGAAGAACTTGATCAAGTACCTACATAACCTTCCATTCACCAAGGTTTTTCAGGGCAGTTTGGAAATGGCAGCATCAGCTTTTTTTTCTGCTTCTCATTTCTCATGTCTTTTGTACTGTAAGAGTTGATGTTAAGTTGTCAATCTCGCCTTCATTCTTGCTTGATGGGTTCGGAGCCGATCCCTCGGCTCCGACTCGGCACTTGCTAAGCTCGAGAGTCACTTTTACCAGCTCGAGGCAGCCCCATATCCCATGATGCAAGGCGGTAAGTACCCAGATCTCGTTTGCCGCTTCGCTTATGAGGTCCTCCTTTTACCAGCTCCTGGTAAGTGATTCACTTTACTAATATTCAAGCCCCTTTTTGTTAAAAAAACTCTTTATTATTAGTTATAAGTTAATTTTTTAGTTTTCCTGACAGAAAATCCCTGTCTCCTTTAATATTTTTAGTCAAACTTTACCCATCCCATCCCCTCCCTGTTAGGGTGTGTGTGTGTTTATTTTTAGGAATACCTTTTGGTATTTTCTTTAATTTAAGTTTTTTGACTGGTGTGTGTGTGTGTTTTAAGCACCATGTCAAAGGAGAGGGTCTCAGGTTTTAAGAAGTGTGACTCGTGCTGTCAGAAGATGTCTCTGACAGACGGTCACACATCTTGCCTGTATTGCCTGGGGCCTCTTCACCTGCAGGACTCCTGTGCTATTTGTCATTCCTTCAGCCAGAGAGTCCTGCAGGAAAGACGCAATAAACTGATTCTTAGGGGTCTTCTTAAGCCGGAGGGCTCTCCGGCTAAGTCGGCTCGTCAAAATCAGTTAAATCTTCCAAGGCCCAGGCTTCTGTGTCTAAGCCTGCGGCCTCGGCTCCGACTCATTCGAGTCGAGATTGGCTCGGCTGGAGCCGATTCTGGCTTAACAGCCTTCGGCACCGATGGCTATCGGTGCCGAAACTGTATCGACACTTCGTGTCGGCTCCGATCGGTTCCGACACCCATGTGGCACAGGCATCGTGTCGGCTCCGATCGGCCCGACACCGTTACTTTGGTGGCTGTATCGGCTCCGGCTGGAGCCGATACATCGAGTTTCCTGTCGGCTCCGAGAGGTCGGCTCCGACAGGATCTATGGTATCGGCTCCGATGGCTCATTCCAGGAAGAGGTCGGGGTCTCCTTCCTTGGGGCCGATACTTTCGGCTCCGGCTTCACCTCTTCTATCGGAACGGAGCCATCGGAGCCGATCTTCAAGGTCATCCAGATTGTCAGATCATGACCTAGAGAGAGTGGTCAGTAGATTACTTAAGTCACAGGTACTGGCCCAAATGTTACATAGTCCGTCTCAACAGACGACTGTTGGTCCACACCCCGTTACAGTTCCTCCTTCAACTCTACCCCAGAGCTTGGAGTTGGAGTCTTCGGGAATGGTTACTGCTACGGCTGGAGGACGGATACCCCTTTCTGTTCCTTCAGCCTCTACTCTTATCTCCTCTTCGAGACCTTCCTTAGAGGGATTCAGTGGTCGGGCTTCCATGGTCTCCTCCGAGGGGGTGAGTGGCATCGGACCCTTGTCCGAGCCCGCTCTTCCCCTTGGAGCCTCAGCCTTGGTGAGCTCGGCTCCGACATCTGCCTCGGAGACTTCCCTTCGGTGGTCCCTGGAGTTCCTAGCTCTTGGAGCGGATTCTCTCGGACCTGCCTGGGAGGGGAGCATTCGAGGTGATGAAGAGTGTACTGGCCACTGGTATCAGTCAGCAGTCTGTTCCCGTAGCTCCTCCCTCTATAGTACCTGTTGACATCTCTGCCACTTCTCTTGCTACAGGACCCAGAGATCCTCCGCCTCAGGTTTCCCCATTGGGAATTTCCCCTCTTCCGAGGATTCTCCTGATGTTTCGGGAGATCCTCCTAGGAAGAGGACTTGTAAGAGGAAGCATGTAGACTCCCGAGTCTGTCACTCGGATACTGACTTTGATGAGTCAGAGGGATCCCTAGATCCCCTCTGAGGATGTCTCCTTCTCAGACATCCTAGAACTCCTGAAACAGAGGGAAACTGGCCCACCAACAATCCCTCTGAGGATGAGTCAGTATACCTAGAGGCGTTTGGATCTCGGCCCTCCACCTCCTGGGTGTCTCCGCCTTCGACCCCTTATGCAGGTTATTGCACGGGCGTGGGCAGCTCCTGACTCTGTAGAGCCAGTCCCTAGGAGGCCTTCAAAATTTATCACTGCCCGTGTGACAAACAATTCCTTACTAAGGGTGTCCCGCTGATGCCATGGTGGTGGCTGCGGCCACCAAAAAGGAACTTGCAGATCCTTCCGTGCCCGTCCATCCTCCTAATAAGGACTCTAGGACCATGGATAGGTACGGTAAGCGGATGTTTTCCTCAGCGACCTTTGCTATGCGTTCGCTGAATTACCTATGTCACTTCACCAGACTCCAGAGGGATATCCTTAAGGAGCTGGGTGAAGTAGTTCAGGATCCTACAGCTGCAGGGGCTCAAGAAAAATTGCTTCGCAGCTAGGAACCCTCAATTCCATTGCAAACTCCTCCATGCGGCTAATATCTTATGCTGCGGATGGAGCGAGTAGAGCCATGAGTACAGGTGTGGCTCTTAGACGCCAAGCCTGGATGCGGCTATGTGATTTTTGGATCCCTTTAAGGCGTCCTTCACAAATTCTCCCTTTGATGGGTCAGCTTTGTTTGGCCCTCAGGTGAAGGAAACCTTGACCAGGTGCGAACAGGACGGCAAGACTCTTTCTGCTGTTGGAGTCCGTTTTCCACCCTTCTAGACCTTATCCCAAAGGACAGAAAGGTGGGAAAATGTCGTTCCGTAAATCCCAAGGAGTCACGCCGGATTCACGTGGTCAGTTTACCCCTAGAGCCAGGGGGCGTAACAACAACACACCCCGCTCTAGAGGCAGACGGGGTCCGAAGAACCAGCGGAACAGGGACCCTCTCTCTGATAAGCCCTTTCAGCATCCCTGAGGTGTTGCCCGGCTGTCCCTCCTTGGAGGCAGTCGGGGAAGATTATCACTGTACGCAGAAGCCTGGCATTCCCTCACTCAAGACAGATGGGTACAGTCGATCATATCCAACGGTTACATAATTCCTTTCGAGGAAAGTCCCTTCGGCTGAAGTTGCCTTCCAGATGTACCACCGGTCTAAGGGAGATTGCAGAGTCAGAAATCTCAAAACTACTGCAAAAAGAGCCATTCAGCCAGTTACAATAGACCATTCAGAGCCGGAATCTACTCAAGGTTCTTTTGGTCCCCAAAAGACGGGAGACTGGAGACCAATATTGGATCTCAGCAGACTCAACAAGTCTGTCAGGAAGACAAGATTCGAATGGTCACTCTTCAGTCAATTCTGCCCTTCTTACAGAAGGACAACTGGATGTGCTCAATAGATCTTCAGGATGCGTACTATCACATCAAAATTCACAGACGCTCCAGGAGATTTCTCCGCTTCGGCTGGGGTCCAGTCATTTCCAGTTCAGAGCCCTGCCCTTTGGTCTCACTACAGCCCCCAGAGTGTTCACCAAATGCATGGCAGTGGTCACGGCTCACCTGAGACGTCAAGGATTCCAGGTGTTTCCGTATCTCGACGACTGGCTCCTGTCAGCCACCACCAGGCATCAGCTTATACAAGCCAGGGATTACACAATAGACCTTTGTTCTCATTTGGGCATCTCAATCAACTCGAAAAGTCATCCTTATCACCCTGCCAGTCTATTACCTTCATAGGCAAACTTAAACACTGTTCGGATGTCAGCTACCCTTACAGAACAAAGAGTTTCAGACATTCAGAGTCATGTCAGGATCGTTCTGGCCAGCAAGAAAGTACAGGCCAGAATGGTTCTAAAGGTATTAGGTCTCATGGCTGCGGCCATTACTCTTCTTCCCCTGGCTAGATTCTACATGCCTTCTTCAGTGGATGCTGTTCACACAATGGTCATACCAGCAACTTCCAATGCGTCACCAGATTCTGGTGACACAGACATGCAAAGAGCATCTTGCTTGGTGGATCACATCGCCTCAGCTTCACCAAGGCAGGTACTTTGTACCCCCATCCCCGATAGCCACTGTCACCACGGATGCCTCCCTGATCGGGTGGGGGTCATTATCAGGGCAGGATGGTTCATGGGGCGTGGCAGCCGTTCGAGTACCATCTGCACATAAATGTCCTGGAGATGAGAGCAGTGCTTTTAACGTTGCAAGCCCTCAACGACTTTCTTCCCGTAGGGACAATTGCAGTCCACACAGACAACATGTCTGTAGTTTGGTATATCAACAAACAGGGCGGAACCAAGTCCTACCCCTTGTGTCGAGAAGCGCTCAGACTATGGCAATGGGCGATCTCCTCTCATCGGTTTCTGGTAGCAACGCATATCCCTGGGAAAACCAACATTGTAGCGGACAGATTGAGCAGAGCTATTCTCATGCCTCACGAGTGGTCTCTCAAGCAATCTATAGCGGAAGAGATTTTTCTGGAATGGGGTCCCATGTTGCGATCTTTTGCTACTCCCCAAAACAGCAAATGTCCAGACTTCTTCAGCCTCTTCCTCTATCAGGCCATCCCCAGAGACGCTCTGACCCAGGATTGGCCCCAGGGACTTCTTTATGCCTTCCCTCCATTTCCTCTGATCCCTCAGGTGATCCAGAAAGCTACCGTTTGAGAGCCAAATTGATTCTCATTGCCCCTTACTGGCCTCGACAAGTTTGGTTCCGTTCCTCCATCATCACCTTTTGGTGCAGCCGTGGCATCTGGACCCAGTGCCAGATCTTCTGATTCACCAATCGGGTCAGCTGCACCGGTCAGTCCCTTCTCTCAACCTCACAGCATGGTTGCTCCACTTCCTTCCTTAGCCAGGCTTCCTTTGATCTCTAACCCAGTTAGAGACATCATAGTAACCGCTAAAATCCTCTACCAGGCGGATTTATACAAGCAAATGGACACGTTTCTCTTATTGGGCTGAGGCCCAAAATATTGATCCTTTTACTGCCCCTGTTCAGGCAGTCCTGGACTTCTTAGCAGAGATTTTTCATGCAGGCTCCTCTTCTTCCACAGTCAGAGTTCAATTGGCTGCTATTTCCAATTTTCATGTCGGGATAGCAGATCATAATATTATGTCCCATAGGCTCTGCAGGGCCTTCTTGAAAGGAATTTTCCTACTAAAGCCTCCAATCAGGAATCCTCCTCCTCAGTGGGATCTAAATTTAGTGCTGACATCCTTGATTCTTCCCCTTCGAGCCAGCTGTTTCTTGTTCCTGAAATATCTTTCTTGGAAAACTTTATTCCTAGTGGCTATTACATCTGCCAGGAGGGTGTCTGAACTTCATGCTCTTTCGGTTCGACCCTATTTGGTTTTCACAAAGACAGAGTATCTTTGAGAACTAATCCAACCTTTTACCTAAGGTCGCTTCTCAGAACAATCTGAATCAATCCATTGATCTCCTGTATTTTTCCTAACTATTCAGATAGAGCTGAACAAAAGCTACATTATCTTGATGTCCACCGTCAACTTAGATATTATTTGGACAGAACAAAAATTTAGAAAATCTGATCAACTTTTGTTTCCTATGCGGATAATAAAAAGGCCTTCCTGTTTCTAA